>NC_139827.1:22962837-23120337 GCF_963691815.1 Echiichthys vipera
AGCTTCTGCCCCTCGGAATCAATGTTTTCTGTCTCTGTGGTGAACTGAAAAACCAAATGCCTTAAACAAAAAAAGCCTTTTTCAAATGACAACGTCACAGTTAAATGATCCCAGGTCAGAGTAAGCCAAGTTGCCTAAAGCAAAATCCTCTTGTTAGCCTGGCCAGCCTGACTCTCAAAGCCTTTATCACACACACATCTAAATTGTTACTATAACTGCAACTGCGAAAGGTCAGAAGACTTTTCCAGATTCTGAGAGTAGATGGTGGCTTGTGACATTTTGGAACAGGATGGAAAAAACATCCAACCAGAGGTTCAAGATGTCGAATTCAAGCATATTCCTCACCTTAAAAGTAAGCATCTTCCAAACAGTCAAGATGTTGTACAAGCCCTGAAATTTGGACTTTGGGATACCTCAGGGCTTTGAGAACAGAGACACGTTTTTCTACCTGTTGATCCACCAAAGCAGGAAATTAAGTAAAGTTTTACAGCTGCAAAACAAAACAAAGAACACAATCTGAACCCACCTGGTAGAGAAGAAGCTGAGCTGCAGATGACTGAGCCACTAGAGAAACTAAACTCACAAGCCATACATGCAAAAGTAAAACAAACAATCCAAGAAGCTGGCAAGATGTCCACCGCCTGTCAGCCAGGTCATGTTGTTTGATTTTCACAGCAGTACACTTCACCTCGACTGCTATGTAAATTTACAAGTAGATCTCTTACACACACACACACACACACACACACACACACACACACACACACACACACACACACACACACACACACACACACACACACACACACACACACACACACACACACACACACACACACACACACACACACACACACACACACACACACACACACACACACACACACACACACACACACACACAATGCATAGAAGTGATAGAGAGTCAGCTACATAGAACATGGATTTTACTTTAGTTTAATCATATCCAAATGTCTAAAAAAATGCAGCATATAGGGTCTCTCTTTCCTGGCTCAGTGTAGGAAATGGTGCCCATGTGTGTGAGCTTAGTGGGATTAATTTGAAACTTTGAACTGTCTTGTAAAAGTGTGTCATTACCTCACTTTGGCACAAAACTTGTCAGAAAACGAAGGCCGCATTCACATTGCATCTGGCAGCTCCGGAGATTCGCTGCAGGGTTGTGCAGCGGGGGGAGTGTCACTTAAATGGCCAGTTTGTGTGATATCCTGTTTTTGTTCTTTAACCCTCTAATGTTACACTGACAGGCTTTATATTTAAGAGTGATTGTTTTCTGTCAAATCGTCTTTTTGATCTTGACATTACCGATTGCCATTGAAGGCAGCTTTGTTTCACAGACAAAGAAAAGAGATGGAGGGACTGAGCTTTGTGCTGGAGCTTGTTGATGATGAGATGGATGAGTTGCATTTCTCCAAAAAATTAATCCATCCCAACTTTTTGCCGCAGGCCGACGCAATTTTTTTCGGGCAACCCCCTGTGCCTTCCACCGCCTTAGCCTACACGCAGTACCAAGGAAGGCCCACTAACACTTACACAGAGATTTTTGGCCAAGACAGTGTTTGCCCTACCATCATAACAGGAGTCATTTAAGGATCCCTTTCCTATAGAATAGCTCTATACCTTGTCCTTTAAGTAAAAAAAACAAACAGCCTTATGTTATTTACACAACGGCATGTAAATTCTGTCCCTACATGGTAGCGTGTTTACAATTCTCAGAAACTTAACATGAAACATGTGTTCAGGCAAAAAGTGAAAATGGAAAAAAATCCAAATATTCATGTCATGAGGATACATCATGTGAAAAATGTTGATCACAGAGTGAGTTAATCAAATAGAGCTGCATTAATCGATTGTTTGTCAACTATAAATCACAGACTGTTTTGATAATCGATTACTAGGTTTGAGTCATTTCTTTCACCAAATCTGATTCCTGCTTCTTAGATGTGGAGATTTTCTGATATCTTTACTCCTTCTTCGTGACAGTTGACTGAATATCTCTCAGTTGTGAACAAAACGTTCAAGGACGTCATCTCTGGCTTTGGGAAAACTGACTGAACTGAAAAATAACTTTTTTTTTTTTTTTTTTACCATTTTCTGATATTTAAAGACCAAACATCTAATTGATTAATTGAGAAAATAACTGATAAGATTAATCAAAAATGGAAATAATAGTTTGTTGCAGCTCTACAGTAAAGATAATCCCCCCTCATGCTGGATTATTGACAGTGTTTCAGTATGTGCAGTATGTCTCTCTAGCGTTCTGAGCCATCAATTAAAATGAGAGGGACAGTAGGCAGATAACAGTGCAGAGGTGCAACCGTGTGGACCAGTTGCTGTTCAGCCGTAACAATAAAAACTGACAATAGTTTTCATGTTTTGGTTATGTTTTTGTATTTGTAATATATTGTGTTTTTATATGCTCTTTTATTAAATATTCAGAGCACTGGAGTTTTTCACACACTGTGTTATGCATTCCAAAGACATGATGTTGTGGGTGCTGCCGGCTCTGTAAAACAGGCTGGTTCTTCTAAATGGCACCACGTGCATGTGCAGGAAATAAGTGGAGTGTTTGCTTGGGGGGCCTGCAGCTGGTTTGTACCAACAAACAAGGGCTATCATCCTGCAGTCCCCACATGACTAACTGTCTTTTCCCCGCACACTCTGTCTTCTACAAAAAGAACAACAATGTGATCTTGATCATTACTCGTCTAATGACATTATTACACCTATAGAAAATCCACTGCAGCACTGTCTTAAAGAAAATGTTCTTTTAGTGCAATAAATGTGCGATGGAAGGAGCCCGCAGAGTTTCAGTCCAAACAAATGCTCTTGTGGGTCTGATTAGTTTCACTAATTTAGGTGATCAGTAAAAATCTGCCTCATTGATGATTGATTGGAATCAACATCTGCACTGCACATAACTGTGTATAATAATCCTTGCCTTACCAGCACAGTTGCACATCATCAGTGGCAAGCATCAGGGAAGACTCTTTTATTTGATTTTTATATTATATTTAGTGCTTGCAAAGGGCTGAGCAATATTGTACTATTGCTGACTCTCTTCCAATACAGCCATTGTTGTGGATCTGTTACTATAAGATGGAAATGCATAAAAGACAAAATTGTTTATTGTTGCGCTATTTTTTTTGTACTATGGACTTAAATGGAATAACCATTCATTCCTTCGTTTGTTTAATAGGTAATTTTGCATTAGATGACACACGTAAATTAATGATGCTGACGTTACTCTTTGTGATTGGTACAATATTATGTTCTTCTGTATTGCCCTGCCCTATGTCTGCACACAGTATTCTCATCCGCAGTGCAGTGAGTATGCCAAGTACAGACTGGCATAGAAAGGAGACTGATCTCCCTCTAACACCACCACCCTCCCTCCTCTGGATGTTGGTGCATCACTCAGCACTTTATGCCCAACTCCACACACACAGGCCTGACTCAGGGAAACAGAACACACACACACACACACACACACACACACACACACACACACACACACACACACACACACACACACACACACACACACACACACACACACACACACACACACACACACACACACACACACACACACACACACACACACACACACACACACACACACACACACACACACACACACACACACACACACGCTAAGCTAACTGGCTTGAATGTACGTGACCAGGGGGAGTCCCGTCATACAGGTCTTTTATTATTATTACGATTACATTTAGGTTCATTTGGTTAGCTAACTAAAGTGATTCTGACACTCATGTGAGAGCAATTTAGGACAATTAAAAAACGATTACACAAACAAACTGTAATGTTGGAACACACACACACACACACACACACACACACACACACACACACACACACACACACACACACACACACACACACACACACACACACACACACACACACACACACACACACACACACACACACACACACACACACACACACACTTCTGAGCAGATTCTAAACACAGGTCATTGTATGAAGACATTACACTGTACTATGGATTGTGTAAAACTAGCATGATTGGTCGCACCTGCTGCTCATGTATTATAGTTATCAAAGAGCTAGCCTGTGGTTAGACAACCACAGAACAACAGCTCTGAAATACAACATCTGGACTGTACTGCTTGCACACACCAACTGAAAATACAAAACATATGAATTATCCCAATCTGGAAATATACACAACTGTCAAAGATGAAACAAACTTAATCACATCTTTGTTTTGTGCAAAGAGGGCTAAGGCAAAGTGAACACATCAGTCTGGGACAGTCCCAGGGCCGTGTCCAATCAGCTATGTCTCACTGGGTGATAACAGCAGGCTTGTCTCTTAACGATAGTTAATCATGACCCTGTGGAAGCCCAAATTACTGTTATTGCTTTAGGTTGACTCGTGACACATTACAGACAAGGTTAGACTGAACCCAGGCAGTCAAAAAGCGCTTGATTCTCTGCCAAGCCACTATTATCAAGACTGATGATTAACGAATCTGTTGCACACCACAGTGCTCTTAAGTAATCCCATATTTCTGTTGAAGTCATCCCCTCCTTAACCTCTGTGATGAGTTTTGGACAAAAACAACACAACAAAGAGGAAGACCTTAGTATCTGCAGGGCTGAACGCATGCTGCTATCCATTTACTGCCAAAGCCCTGCTATCAGCATTCTCTCAGCAAACAGAAAGCGGTAACAGGAGATGACTGAAGGGGCACGTTCTCTGATGCCAACTGTTCAGGAATGTACAAACACTTAAGGTAATTATTAGGACCTCTGTGCTTTATTCTCATCGAGAAGACAAACAATAGCCGACTGGTGTTGGAGATACAGATCTTGCAGAAAAGAAAGAGGATGGTTGGGTCTTTCCTCGTCATTTTTTAGTCCCTCAGGCTAAAAAAGAAGGCTAGTGTTGTGTCACCTGCTGTACACACACACACGCACACAAACACAGAAAACCTGTAAAGCTGTCACACACCTGTTCATCCGGCACTTAACAGCCTGTCTAGTTTAACGCTTGTATGGGAGTGATCTTAAGTAGCCTCTAATCCATGTTAGAAGGGTAAAGAGGCATTTAGAGAGCAGCTAATGTTTAACACACTGAGACGTGTACAGATTCACTTCCTGGAGCGCTCACTGGGAACAATGCTGTCACTGTCTGAGCAGCTGTGTTACTTAGCAAGGAGAAGAAGCTTGCATGCGCACGCACGCACACACACACACACACACACACACACACACAGGCA
This sequence comes from Echiichthys vipera, assembly GCF_963691815.1. Taxonomy (NCBI): domain Eukaryota; kingdom Metazoa; phylum Chordata; class Actinopteri; order Perciformes; family Trachinidae; genus Echiichthys; species Echiichthys vipera. Next base: position 22,968,123 of record NC_139827.1, read on the forward strand.
CGCACGCATGCACGCACGCACGCACGCACGCAAGCAAGCACGCACGCAAACACCGTTACAGGGCTGTACTCAGGCGTGACCAGGGAAGTCTACCTCAACGTTCAGGTAGAGAGATAACTGTAGAGCAGGAGAGGGAGAGCAGGGAGGCAGAGACTGCTCTAACCACTGTGCCACCGACCGCCCTGTGTGTGTATTTTTTAAGAAGTCCATTTCCTCCCACGTTGAAGGAGATGAAAGGAGGCCTGGAAATGAGAATGGGAAGTTACGGCCCAGTCCTCACCTTGGTCAAATGTGCCATTTCAGGTCAAGTTTAAACGAAAAGCACTTCAATGACAGATGGCTGAGGAAATAGTGTTTGTGTGTAGGAAATCTAGAGCACGTATGCTGATTTAGGAGATGAAGATGGAAGCAGTTAACAATAATGACCTATTGATTTTTATTCATTTGTCCCAGTCATGTGTCATTTGGTGTTATTGTATTTTGAAACCTGACACTGACATATTTTCTGTCTTTTCTAATCTTTCTTGTGAGAAAAGCAGGCCACTAAATGGAGTGAGATATGCTTTGATAATTAATTAATTGAGTAATTTTGTTCCCTGTCAAAAATGTACACTGAATTGTGTGTGAATTCAGTGAATGCTTTTGCAAGTATTAGCTTCAGGTAAACAATGTTCAATGCCTTAGCACAGGGGTGTCAAACTACAATTCACAGTGGGCCAAATTTAAAAACTCGGACAAAGTTAAGGGCCAAACTCAATATTTACACACAAAAAAAAAAGACTGCAAATGTGCATGTTTCCCTTCTCTCCAGATGTGTAATGTTGAACCTTTTCAGTGCAGGTCCTTGTACTTGTCATGGTGTTTCTTATTTTTTATTGTTTTGTTACTGCCATGGTGGCTCTGCAGACAAGACAAACAGGTCTTTACATTCATAAACAGATAATCTGCCTCCCACCTGTGTTAAAAACTCCTGTTTTCCATCTTTCTATCTTTCTTTTGGCCATTTTTGGGGAGGGGTGGATTAAGTTTGTCCGAAGAGACTGGTAGCATGGATGCTCATGTTTGTCAACAGAAAAGTAGCGTTGTATGCGCTATATACTCGCGGGCCAGCTCTCATAGACCTAGATATGATCTTGCGGGCCAAATATAATTACACCGCAAGCCAGATTTGGCCCACAGGCCTGAGTTTGACACCCCTGCCTTAGAGTATCGGAAAGAAAAGGCAGGTTGGAATTCCAACATGTTATCTCCATGGCCTAGGAAGGTTCAATAAATATTAGTGATCATGAGCTACTCTCTCTCAAAGCCAGAAACTAAAGAAGTCTTAAACTTGTGATGTCATCAACTATAACGTGTGGAGCTGCTCCATAGAAAATGAATGTGGACTGGTTTTGTGTTTATTATTTATCTGTATTCTATTGCAGTTCTGAAACAGAAATTGTTCCCATACCCTTACAACATTCCCCTGGTGCTCTCAGTGTCATTGTCTACACTTCATACTTGATGACATCACTAATTTGAATTTTAGTGCTCTACTTTTTGTATTTGGGAGAGAGCTGTTTATGTTTACCATTATTTTTGGACTGTCTAATCGCTTGAATATACAAATGATTTATGGTTTTACTGTTTGTGGACAAAGCCTGATATGAAGTAAAGGGTTTAGGTTTGCAGCTGGTGCTCATTCAAGTGCACTGTAATGTCCTTTTCTGTGCTGCATATTGACCCAGACAGAGCCTACAACACCCGTGGACTGCCGTCACTCCCATTGCAATAAAAGATAACCCCATACACACATGCAACGTTTCTACTCCCTGTCAACAAGAGAATGCCATTCACACCCTGAGTCAACAGCAACAGAGGACAAAAGTTTACAACGGGCTAATATCACTTCCCCTGGTGGTTGGAAACACAGGTTTTCACATGTGTATGTTCAGTAGGTTTTCATGTTGCCACTTACTTTACTTTATAAATGTGTAATGAGGAAGGAAAGGAAATGAGAAAAAAGGGAAAGAGGTAGGATTTTCTGTAGTGGTTGACCTGCAGTAGATACATTTTAAAGGAGCCAGATTGACAGTGTTTAACACGACAAAATGTCAAAATAAATGTCCTATCAAATTTTAGTCCAAAATGCGCAGATATATCTTGAATATCTGTAAATGAGTGCAGGACAGCTTAGAAGTTCAAAGTGGACGTTATATTTTTGAAGCTAAAGAGAGACCCGAGTCTTTCACAAAGTCCACACTTGGCAGTGAGTTGCAGTTCAATGAAACTGTGACATGAAAGCCAAAGCGCTGCGACTCACACAAACTTTCAGGAGACAAAAAGGGGCTTTGTAGCTTCACATCCCACAGGCCAATTCCTCTGAATCAAAGCCGTGAAAGGAGGGGGTCACCCACTTTTATCTCCGGCATTGAACGCTGCCGTGCGTGTAGCGTGATAGAAGGCAATGACCTTCAAACCTTCAATGCATGTTTCCGTGTGTATGCATGTCCTGCATGTCTGTGTGTGTGCCAACACTGACAACACAGTAAGCAGCATCGCTAAATACCGTTCAGCAGAGAGTAGCAGTTTGTTGTGACTTAGACGTTTTAAATGCTTTTTTTAATGGTTTATAAAACATTTTTAACAGCATGGAAACCTTGTAAAAAGGCGAAACAAGTAAGTGTGAAAAGAGATTTACATTTGTGTGTATTAAAACCTCCATCAAAGGTAATTTCGTGGTAAACCCATTAAGACGGCTGGCAACAGAGATTTATCCAACCTTTATACTATCACATCGGCCTATTAATAGGAATGTGTCTCCATCATATCATGAAATGTGAACATACAAAATCAGCAAAAATACATTAAATGCAAGGTACTGTGCTAAACTGTGTATTACAACAGACAAGAGCCTTCACATCAACTAGCTTAATTTTAGCTTTAAAGTACTTTTTTTTACTTCTAGCAATTCTAATTAGAGTGGATTCTGAGAAAAATGATGCCCCATTATGAGCATGACAGCATTATAAGATTGCGCATGAAATTATGTGTTAATGAAGTGTCGCCAAGGCATATTACAAACACAAACCACATGGTTAGCCAAAGCTGCCGCCGGTTTAATACTTTTAAATACTATATCTATATAATTTACTTTTGTTTGAATGCAAACAAATATAACTGGTTTGACACTTTGGGAAATGTGCTGATTTTCTTTTTGCTGAGAGTTAAAATGAAATTATGGATCCCACTCTCATGTCTGCACGTTAAGTATGAAGCTACAGCAAGGATTTAGTTTAGCTTAGTATTAAGAGGGATACAGCTAGCCTGGCCTTACTTCTGAAGTGCAATAATTAACATGTCACAACTGCTTTGTTTAATACAAATAAAAAAGTTTAAATACATCTATTTGTAGTCTTATGCTAAGCTAACTGGCTTGAATGTACGTGACCAGGGGGAGTCCCGTCATACAGATCTTTTATTATTAATACGATTACATTTAGGTTCATTTGGTTAGCTAACTAAAGTGATTCTGACACTGATGTGAGAGCAATTTAGGACAATTAAAAAAACGATTACACAATCAAACTGTAATGTTGGAACACACACACACACACACACACACACACACACACACACACACACACACACACACACACACACACACACACACACACACACACACACACACACACACACACACACACACACACACACACACACACACACACACACACACACACACACACACACACACACACACACACACACACACACACACACACAACTCTGTTGCTTTAACCACACAAACAAAAACAATCCATCACTGGGTGTTGCAGCTGCTAACTGCTACTGTATGTCCTCGTAGTCAGACACTGGCTGAACAGCAGAGCGGTCTAGGCTGCTCCATGACAACACAACACAATACACCTTTACAGGAGAAGCTGTGCGCTGAATTAGCTTTGGTGTGAATTACTTGACATTTTCTCAGAGCTCTTACTGACACCAAAACCTGACTGAGAGAGACTGAGAGAGAAAACGATGTGGATTCTTTTAAGTTGTATTCACTTGTTTTCTTTAACTACGACCTGATGTTTTCTACATTAGCAATTTAAGATATAAAATAACAAACACAGGCTCAGTCAGTCAGTATCTATCCCTCAGACACACAGCCTCAGCTATACCAACACTACCGACCACTGATAAACATACTTGCATGAGCCGCTTTGCTCAAGAGCACAGCAGCATGGCGCGTTACAGAAACTTAAGGTAGTACTTATTACCTCCAATTAACATTTGCTTTTCAGTCAGTTCAAATCAGTGAATTTTTGTTACAAAACTCCAGATAGGAGTCTTCTGCTGAAGGTACCATTTATAATCTTTTTTTATATTTATAAACTCCCTGGAGAGTTCCTACTCTATGCTGCTGTAGCTTGTACAGATTCCCTGCAGTAAAGGACAAGAATACATTTCTGTCCTGGATTTCCAACGGATAACCAAGTTATTTTTTGGTAGTCTCAGGAGAAACGCTGCAGAGTGAAGTAGTGAGTGTGTCCCTATTACAGTAACAGTCGACAATTCATATTGGAATTGAAAGTTTAATTCTGTATGTTGAGCAATATATTAATTGAGGGATGGACTAATTAACAAAAGGGAACCTCTCTTTGATGCATCAGAACAGAAAACTGAAAACAAACAACTGCAGCTTCAAGTAAACAAGGCTGTGGCTGTGTAATGGTTAGCGGTTCATTTCCATGTCTGTGTCAATCCCTCCCTCCAAATCAATCTAAGCCAGTCTCTGCACCAGATGAGCACACATTTCGCCTGAACTGACATGTGGAAACAGATAGGCAAATGATTTATGAAGCACAATCACAGCTCTGAGAGATGTATGTGCTATGTTTGCTTGAGTTGAAGCAAGTTAGTTGTAATCCCTTACTCCCTACAAGAACCTTTAAGAATGAAAAGGTTTGAGTGAATATGTTACTTATTCATTCATTCCAATATGAAATGTTTGCTCTTTGAAATCAGACTTGAGTTGCATATAACTGGGTCAGTAGTCATGTTTATTCAAATGTAACTTTATTGAGCACAGTAATGCAGAAGTGGTACAAATCAAGGAGCCAAACTGAATGCAACAGCAGAGATCCATCAACTCAAGCATGCATTGTATCAGTGCTTGTGAATGTGCATTTTTAAAGTGAATATGGCCTTTTTTCGTTGAAGAGCACAGTCACATGGCAGATCAATAACTAGGCCTTTAACAACTGTTTATGCTTTGGGGGAAAATAGATCTTCCAGAAATCTTTGTGCAATGAAGCAGAACTTTTCCCCTCAGAGAAAGCAGCATTCTTTTCCATGCGGAAAAAAAGATTTCTTACCACTGACATGACTCCCGGCTACAATAAATGCACATCAACAGGTGGGCTGTGTTCCACATTTTCACACTATCGGAGATTAGCAGCCGAGGAATGTCTAGGGATTGACCTCGGGTGATGAGGTGGGAGTAGGAGTGGTTTTCTGACAGCATGAAACACCGATATACAGCACATACACTTGTTGAAGATAACTAAGTTCAAGGGTTCAATGTCAGTTCATGAACTTTCTTCCTCCTTTTCTAAAGAAACATTGGATTCAAGTAAATCTAATTTGAAATATGAAATCAAATTAGCAGGAAATCATGCATCGTTCCTTTTGTCGAAGACAGTTGTACAGTTGTTGCTAAAAGGACCCATGACTCGTCTGCGGTCAAGCAACAAGGCTCAACGCTGAGGGGGCGTCGGCCAGAGAGCTGGTGTGCGTGTGCATGTGCCTGTGCCTGTCTTTAGAGACTATCCATTACACAATCCGAGGAAGCAGACGGATTCAATATGTTGGGGTCTATGTCTAGATGAGGTCATTGCGCTTGAAGCAGAACTGCAGCACCATCACACCAGCACACACACACTGACATGAGCACACAAACAGCCACACACTCACAGGAGTTTCTATAGCAACTCCAAACAAACAGAACGTGCATGTGGGGACTCCACCCCTGCAGAAAAGAGGGAGAAACCAAGACAACGAGGCAAAAACAGACATAAAAGTTAGATAGAAAGCGAAGAGATGAAGGCGACAGTCACATGGTATTCTGCAGCTCCATATGCTTCACTTTATGCAAGCTCTATTATCTCGTCGTATTCATAGCAGAGACAATTAAAAAATTATCACAAGCATTGAAGAAACTCACAACATATGCATGCGTGCCCCACTGCCCATAAAGTTCCTAAATTGCATTGAACCTAACCTTGTATGTATTCCTAAATCCATCCTTTAAATGTGGCAGCTTCATTTCTGAAAAAACAGTCTCCCGTTTAGTCACTTGGAAAGACTTGATTTCACAAGAAGACAGAAGAATTGTGAAATCATCTTGTCCCACCAGTATCCCATAGTCCTCTTATGTTGTTCCACCACCCAGGTCGCAGCCTGAACACACAGTGACCACACAGGCAACCAGCCCGCCCAAGCAAAAACGACCTTTTCAGTCACTTTAGAGCTCCAGAAACTGCAAGGGGAACCAACCGACAATAGACTTGTAGCTTTGTATCAAAATGAAGGCCGGTTATTAAGGCTTAGCAGCTTCCAAGGTCAATCTAGGTCGAAAACGCCCATATCCACAAATTAAAAGGACACCGGCACAAATTAAAAGGACACCGGCATTTAGACGTTTTGTTGGTTGAACAAACCTTTGACCACATGGACTTTGGCATTTTCCTCTGTTTTACAAAGTCCATCCTGCCAAGATGAAAGCTGTGACTCTGCTGTTGCTGCTGAAAGGTTATGGGTTGTAGTCCACTGAAGCTGTAGGCACCTACAGTCTCTGGGTAACAGGCGTGGAGAAAACTCAGATGTGGTTTTACTGCTTTAAAGCAGAACTGAACCAGGTTACATACTGAGATTATAATACTCTCCAGTAAAAATTCTACGTTAAAAGAAATGTTTCAGTATTGTCAAACTGCCAATATTAGGCTATAATACAAATACATGTCAAGCTGCTGTCTTCGAGGGTGAACAGTGAAGTGTAGCAGTGAGGCCAGTAACAACATTGACAAATAGCTAGTTCCCTAAAAAGATAATAAACCAATCAAGTGAGTAGTCTGAAGCCCAGTTCAGATCCAAGAGTCGAAAAAAGACAAGTTGAAACTTGCAAATAACTGTCATATTAAATATTCATGTTTGCAACGTCCTGAAACCTGCCAGTTCACACCTGTGAGACGAGGCAAGACGGTGCATCATCTCCATGACATCGCCTCTCTGTACTTCCATACTGGCCTCTGAGTTTTCAGGCTATTTTTCGTAGCTGGATATAATTTGTAACATTATAAAATATAAATGAGGACAGAGATAGTGAGATACTTGCTACAGCTGTCTTTCTAGTAGTGATGAAACAGCAAAAACACTGTTTTATTTCCTTGATTCATTTCTTCGATCTCGATTATGGTGCTCCCTCTCCTTATTTATTGTATTGCTCACTCGACCCTCTCCCTCTCTCTGGTTGAGCCTCTGTCCAAAACTACAAATGCAACCAGCTGACATTTTGTAAGTGGCCTGACCAGCGGACTTTGGACCCAATTGGCTGGTGAAACAGGTGACGTGTCTTACGTTCTAAAACCAGATGCTGGAGACTTGAAGCTGAATCGCAGACGACAACATCAGCCCGTTTGAGTCCAGACGAGACAGGTCAGTTCACACCCCTGCAGTGTTTACCTGCAATGTTCTAAAATGGTTTTGTCTTGTCGCAAATCTTTGGTCTCAACCGGGCTTAACATAATCAAAGCACAAAGCTGATTATTTGACAAAGCAGGGGCAACTTTAGAAGCGGAAACTTATAGGGTGACTGATAAGGGAACAATTTAAAGAAAAACACCAACTGACCGTAGTGTTCAAGTCCCAAAAGCGACTCTCTGTGCAAGACTTTCTGGACAAGAGTGTGGACCCATGTGGATTGTGTCTTTCCACGGACTGGAACTTGTCCAGGGGGCTTTGATAAGTTGTTTTATTTTATTAAATTTCAGCATGTCTCTACCGCAACAGGAAAGGAAACACATTCTCCAAGTGAGACACTGTCACTGTGCTGTGCTTTGGCCCCTTCTATCGCATCTGACCGCTAAATGACACATTGTCAGAACAGAGGGAAAAGAGCCTCCAGTGTGTGTGTGTGTGTGTGTGTGTGTGTGTGTGTGTGTGTGTGTGTGTGTGTGTGTGTGTGTGTGTGTGTGTGCGTATGTATGAGCGAGCCCCCCATGTTTCCGGGCCTGTCAGGCTCGAGCCTCAGGGTTGCGACACAAATCCATACACAGCATCCATCATGGAAAGGAAAGTGGCCGCAGCTGATGCTGATGACATCCAGGAGGTCATCTTGCTGCACAGGCCCCAAGGGTCCCTCCTCGCGTCGTCACCAATTCCCACAAACGTGACCAAAATTGAAAGAATTTCGTCTTTGAGGAGGAGAGAAAGTCCATTTAGCTAGTGCTTGTAGCAGCAGGCTAATGTACAAGTGTGTGTGTCTGTGTTGACGAGAATGTTGTATTTAATATCCAATATTTCTTCTATAGGATAGACTACTGGTCAAAATAAGTGTCTGTGCTCTTCTGACTGTAAGTTTCAAGCCTGCTGCACCTGCTCTTTGAAACCTTTAACCACAACCTGCGGTGGCGATATCAGTTCACCTCTTTATTACTGCAAGATGATAACTTTAACCACTGGATCCTGCAAACAGCTTAAATTCATCTTAAATAAAGTGTTTTTGTAGTTTGTGTAAATCTGATTGAATTGACCTCTAGCCTCCCAACGTCAACTTAGAATACATAATATCGTAGTTCTCCTCAAAGCCATATAACAATTATTATTGTGCAAAAATGCTTTCAGGATGCCAGGTCCTCCTAATGGGGTCAGTGCTCTCTATTAAGAGGTCATGGTGTACCAGCACCATTTCCCTCATTTGTGGTCTGTGTAATTAATTCTATTAGTCTCTCTCTCCTTATCACTGTTATTCTGTGGTCCAACTGTGTAGCCTGTAGCGTTTCAGTGCCCCCCCAGTCACAGTCACATACATGAGTGTGTGTGTGTGTGTGTGTGTGTGTGTGTGTGTGTGTGAGAAAGATGAACAAGCTTCCTGTTAGGATGTAGGGTCCAGCAGGGGGGACAGTGGCACTCAGCCAGAGGCTACAACTTTCTGTTGAAACCAAGTGTGTCAATGAGTCAGTGTGTTTGCATGCATGTGTGTGTGTGTGTGTGTGTGTGTGTGTGTAGTGCATTTGTGTGCAATTGTCCATGTCCTGAGTGCTCTGACGACTGCGTAAGTATACTTCATTTCAGTAATTTCCTGGACTGTAGGGAATTCTTCTCCAACAACAAAGAGGTTTGAGGCTCATGCTGTAGAGGAGCTTTCATTCACAAACTCCTGAACAGCAGAGCTCCAGATAAACCTGAAAACATCCAATTATCAGCATCTTTCCTGCACCACGTTCATAGTGGAAGGCTTCACTGGTCTATACAGACAATTAGACCACTGAGGAAGAAAAGGTACTTCAGAGCCTGGGCCTCATAGATTTTATCTCTTCCTCTCTACTCTTTCACACCTTTACTACTCCCCCCAGTCATCTCCTTTGCCTTCTCTGTCATTCACTCTTCTTTTAACCATAGTTCATGTAGGTTTCTTTCTGGCTTTCCACAAGGTGAAATACTGATTTGGATATACACATGAAAAACACAAATGGAACACAATTTGTAATCGTCTGAGCAAGAATTAAGCTTTATTAACTAAGAAATGTAAGGCATTGCTAAGGAAACTTGAAATTACAATTTTCTCAGACCCACCATTGGTAAGGCAGTGCATATTGCTGTTGGGTAAATAGGGAAAATTACGAATGAAAATATCACAAATCTGCCTGAGAAATCATGTGATAGTGTGATGATATCTGAGGCAGATCCATATGATATTTTCATTCCCATAACTGTACTAGCAGGAGGACAAATGGTCACAATCAACAAGTGGAATTTTTGTGTGTTCTTTTTTCCCCTTTGAGTTTAAAAAACATGCTATACCTAAGTATAATTTCAAGGCAAAAAACACAGTTCTGCACCAAGGTTTAAATTACCTCAGAATATTACTGTGCGAATGAGTGTGTCTGTGTATGTTTGTACCAGTGGGTCCAGCTGTTTCCTCACACACCCTTCACATCCCCACTTACACACTAGTGCACACACAAACTACCATCCTTCCCGCTCAGGAAGAGCTCAAAGGATATTCAAAGAGAAGCAGCATATCCTTGGGGCAACTTATTGTTCCTGATGACCAGTGTGCAACATGACTCAGAGCCTGATCACACTATCCTTTTGGCCGCGGCCAAAACCGGTTTTTCAGCTAAAGTCTAGTACCTTTAAGTAGTGTGAGCGCACCCGCTCCGCGCTCAACTGGGGCCAGCTGGCCCTCCACGGCCCGCTTGAAAGAGGTGGGCTTTAGCGGAGCCGTTTGCACATGTACGAGCACGAGCGTGCGCACGTGTACGCGCACGAGCACGAGCCCTACGGCAGTAGCGTTATGTCCGCCTGTTCGGACATGTAAATAGAAGGAGGGACCATGCGCGGACATTTAACAACAACAACAATGGCGGTGAAAGGTTCACGTTGGTGTGATGCGGAGGTGGAGTGTTAACTGCAGATTTGGTCGGATGAAAATATTCAAAAACAGTCGACAAGACGCACAAAAACTCCGAGGTCTATGGAAAGATTTGTAAACAAAGCCACACACACGCGATCAATGCGTGTGACGTGTTACGGCTTGATGGCGTATGGACAGCAAGAAGTATTGGCCGAGGCCCAGGTAGTGTGAGTACAAACGGGGCTGGGGCGCGGGGGGGAGAGGGAGGGGGGACAAGTACCCTAAAGTCCGGGTCTCGGTCCGGGAGGATAGTGTGAGCGCGCCCTCAGTGTCCCCATGGAGACAAAGACTTAGGAAAACTCAAGGAAAACTTTGAAGCAAGTGACAATCGCCACAGCTGAGTGCTAAAGTAAATTTCCACCAAAGAGCTGCTAAATGCTACCTCAGAAAATCTCTGACTGTACCAAAGTGAGTTGGGAAACCGCAGGGTTTTACAGCTAATTGCACTTCCATAGAATGTGTTAAAAATACGTTTTTTTGTATCAAGAACAGATGTAACATAGGTTTGTTTGTTATGTTTGCTTGATCTGAAGGAATCGCAGTTAAGCATACTCAACTGCGGTAGCCGCTTGCTTTTCCTCTCTTACCCCCACCAAGGCTCTCCTTTCTTTTCCCGGATTTGAACTTTTCTGGCTCAACAATTAGACAAATAATGAGTCAATCGACAGAAAAATAATCATCAAGTATTTTGATGATTGATTAACCGTTAAAATTATTTTTCATTAAAAATGGCAGCAAATGCTGTATTCTGCCTCTCAAATATGGAGCTTTCGCTTTTCTCTGTTTTATATTACATTAAACTGAATATTATTGGGTTTTGAATTGACAAAATAAGACATTTAAAGACATTGCTTTCGACTTTGAGAAACTGGGATGGACATGTTTCACTATTTTCTGACATTTGGTCAACCAAACAACATTAATCGAGAAAATAATTAATGGATAATGAACTAATTATTAATCAGGCTTACCAGATGTACATAGTTGGTATGAAGCCTGTTTTAAAGGGAATATCAGAATGTTACCTTCTAACTGTCAAGATGGCATAATGCTTTGATGTAGCAGCTTGGAGCTTAGCATCATATTTTTCACAGAAAAACAAAGAAAAGATGAAGGGATAGAGTATAGCCCTGAACTTGCAGACAGCTAAAACAAATCAATAGTGCTTCCTTATGGTATTCACCTGTTTTGTCTTAAATGCTGCTTGTTCTTTTATCTCTTTGGCATCTTGACAGGTGGCTGTTTAGATTAGATCACATGTGTTACTGTCAACTTGAGACAGACTGGGAACATACCAAAGGATCACATGGCAGATATCTTAAGGTCACTGCAGGCAGGGAGACATTTAAAAAAGGCAGAGAGGGAGCATATCAGGCAAAAGAAGGATCACACAACTGATGGCGGATCATAAAGCACGAGGGATTATCTTTTCAACCTTCAAGCTTAAATGTCTGATCATTTGTCCCGCCGGGATAAAGATCACTCGAATGTTAAATCAAGAAAAACTCCTGCGGGCTAATGGTTGCAAGGAACTACAGGATGTCACTGTGCATCAGCATCAACTCCAATTGGCTCAGCTTGCTCATCTGAGAATTTTACATTTTCAAACGTTTTTAGATAAAGCTGAGTCATTTTGTGATACATTTTATTAAAGGCCAAGCGTATATTCAAAACATGAACACCTGATAAGATCTAACTCCTTTCCACTGTGGATTACAATGAAGGCAACAGCACAATGAGCTTACTTTGTAAGGCACCAATTAAACAAGAAACCTGTTGTTAGCATCAAAGTGCCCAGACAACAGAAATGATCAGTTTCCTGTGTATCGCCATGGGCTCATACTGAGATAACATCTTCCTCCTGCTCTTTGCACTCTACGATTTGCTCACAGCTCCCCATAACTGCCCACAAGGTTTCATCCAATCCAGTTGTTGTTAATGCCATTAAAATTTGGATCCAGTTCAGGAAGCAGTACGGCTGGCAAAGGGCTTTGGTCCTTGCCCCAGCCCTACGCGTTTCTCCCTTCCTGCACCGATCCTGCATTCCGCAAATGGTCGAATAAGGGCCTCAAAACGCTTAATGACCTGTATGACGAAGGTGTTTTTGCAGCCTTTGCATTTGTGTTGGCCAAATAGAACCTGCCTAGTAGACACTTTTTTCAGCACCTTCAAATGCGACATTTTATCCAAAAGCAATTCCCACATTTTCCGAACCGCCCCCCTGAAGCTGAGATGGACCAATTTCTGTCTCTCAGCGTACAACACAAACGACTGATATCTGTCATTTATAATAAGATTGCTCTTGTGAGCCCAGTCATCACTGCCTCACCTAAAAATATATGGGAAAAGGATTTGGGGGTAGACATTACTGAGGTCCAGTGGGGGGACATTTTAAACCTGGCCCACTTATCTTTGATTTGTGCCAGGCACGGCCTATTACAGTGGAAGATGCTTCATAGACCATCCACCACCATTGTACACTGTATGAGAATGTTGGAGTATCTTCATTTCACACCCGTAGAATGGAGCATTGGTATGTTTTCCTTTATAAGGCTATTTTACATCAACTTCCATCCTATCTGTGTTCTCTACTGGCTCCTAGAAACACCAGAACCTGCACCACCCGCTCCAGCAACCTTATTATGTTCAATGTTCCTCGAACCAACACTGTTTGGTGAAATTTAGCGCCCTTATCTTGGAATAAACTACAGGATCATTTCAAACTGGAATCCCTCATCAGCATGGAGCATTTCAAAAGCTGCTTATTTATTTTTAATGCTGTTTTATTTTGTTGATTTATCATTTTAAGTTATTTGTCATGTTTAGTTGGGTGTTGTTTTGGTTTTAAATGTGAAACTTGTATGTTTATGCTAATGTCTTGGCCAGGACCAGAACGGGTATATTCCTGGTTAAATAAAGGGTAATGAAATGAACCAACGCTAAATTGGATACAACCTAGTCACAGTGACGCTTGTAACCGTTGTAAGCAGTCCCCAGCCGACCACGCACACATTTTCTGGACGTGCCCGAAGCTTGCTGAATATTGGTCCGATGTATTTCAAACCCTCAAACATGCTCTTAACATAAGTTTGGAACTAAATCCCCTGACTGCTCCTTTTGGGCTTCTACCGTCTAAAAATCTGCCCATTACTACACAACGTGTCGTGGCCTTTACCACCCTGTTTGCCAGACGTAACATTCTGGAAACATGTTTCTTCACCGACTCATATAGTTAGATACGTGAAATTGTACAATGTCTACGGTTAGAAAAGTTAAGGTTTTCACAGAGGGGATCTTTGACAGAATTCCACAAAACTGGGGATCCACTGCTGGCTCCTATTAGTAATAGTCTTACTGTTACTCCTGATGCTGAGGACACTGCCCTAGTGCCGGGCAGAAGAGACCCCTCCCCCCTTTCTTTTTTTTTTTTTTTTTTTACTTTACCTATCCACTTAATGTTACATGTTATTCAGTTACTTGGTTGGTTATTGTGACCTTGTCTGACGTGGGTGGTTGGGAAGGATAGCGGGATTCATGTTGTTTTTTTTGTTTTTGTCTGAGTTTGTCTTGTCTAAAAAGATTTGGATCAGGTCACCATCAGCACCAATCACCATATTCATGCAGTCACACAAAATGTCCAATGGGAGCTAAATGCATTGCTCCCCTCAAAGAGTTCAAAGCATGCTACTACACACCTGCGCAAAATGGGAATTATTGTTCGATTTACTGTTTCAGGCAATGCTGCCATTGGACATGATGTTTAAGACACGGTTAGATGATGATCCTACAAGTGAAGCATGGTGTCACCTTTAGGGTTCTTCTTCTTTATCTATAAACTTAAGAGTGGGCCATTACCTCAGCAACCTTTTGGCATTTGTCTTTAAGTAATCTTATAATATCCCACTGTCAAATCTACTTTACGTCTTTGGTATGAAGGAATGCATCTGACCCAATGTACTGATGTCATGTCAGCTTCCAGACATGTCACGTAATGATTTAAATTGGCATTGCAGACATGTGATCCAACAGTTGGATCTATGTGAAAGGCCACAGCCTTCTGGGAGGGAAAATTTTGGAGGGAGGGATATGCAGGTTTCATGTTACGTCTCAATTAACCACCGATTTGTCGGCGAGGCAGGTAAATGCTAGGCTCACCCCCAGGGCCTACATAGCAGTGCCAGTTTCAATTAGCATGATCAAACACAGAAATAAAGAAAGATGGAGAAGGGGAAAGAGAAAAAACAGGATGGAGATGGAGTGACCTCACTGAAGGCCTGTTACTAAAATCTGTCTCCTGGTTCTCACAGTGAGGGGAGTGTAGAAAGCGCAAAACAGAAAACAGACCGTTGATAGATTTTTCAGCTCGCAAAGTGATACCGCAGCTATGCATCGAGAAACTCCCTTTTTTCTTTCTCTTTCCATCTTCATCCTCCTGGGCTGACAGCACCATCCTCACTACTCAACCCCCACCATGTGTTGCCCTTACAATCACCTCATCCATAATCCTTGGTTATAAATTGGATATAAATGGTGAAAAGATGAATGGACAAAACAGCCGTTGGCCTCACTGTAGGTTTTCCCCATTATCAAGCTACTGTCAGATCAGATAGTTAACAGAATGCCGCCAGTGGACATTAAAAAGTAGAGTATTGAAGTGCGTTAGAGTTGAGGCTGTGACTTGACTTGGTTTACAAGGTGCCTGATGGAACACGCAGACCGGTCAATTCAGTTATTGTCTCCCACACACACACACAATGGTATATTACAGAATCTGTTCCCCCAGGGTCAAACTCTGCATCACTATCCCTTTCAAGTCCTCCTCTGTTTAACCACTCAGAAAAAAAAACAGCAAGTCACAGTTGGTCACAGCTGGTCCATTCTTGTATCTGGTGTTTAAAGGCGAGTGCGAAGGGATCTTCTACATTTAAAATGATGGCAAGGAAGATTTATGACAAGTTAGTGGGCGATGTAAAGCATGACCGTGTATTGCATGAAGGAACTAACTCGTCACAGAAAGTGAGATGCCATATGGGGTTTCTTATTAACAGCCGACAATGCTGGATGGCTTTGACAGAGGACAGTGGTGAGCAAGGGGGAATTATCTGATGGTCTGATTAGCGTTAGATGCTTAATCGTAGCTAGCTAACGTTTACTATGAAGGGTTAAGGTTAGGGCAAGGTTAAAAGACAGGGTTACATCTGGTTACTTATAAGGTTTTACCTTATGAATTCAAATTACAGGGTAATTATGCCTGTGTTGTTTGGTTCGTACGATCTAGAATCCCTGGTGCTTCTGTCAGTATTAAAGGGTTCTGAAAACTTGATTTCTAGTGATCGCTATTATTATAATGATAATGGGCTCCATCAGGACTGTGTTTTAGTGGTTTGATTACATTTTATGTATTTCACCTCATTGTTGAGTGCAAAAGCAACAACCGCAAAGTAATTTGGAACAGGTTGCTTTTTCCAAAGGTGTGACAGGTTGTGTTCACACATCATTTTTTCCCCAAAGAATCTCCAAAAAAGTGAAGACACCAGTACTGCTTATTCGCACAGGCGCTGGTTCAGTGAAAAGATTAACTGGAAGTTGTGCCCATAATTCACACAAAGTATCCAGGAATAAGTGAATACACCTCCTATACAAGTCTCAAACTCTCTTTTTCAAGAATGGCTTTCTGCATCATTGGGATTTCCATCAGATTATTTTAGAACCAGTAAGTACCGAACTAGAACATCTGGAAGAACATGGCATGTAAGAAAACATTTCTTAATACAACAAAATGTTATTTGAAATAGGATGTGTGTTTTTTTATCTGGCAAGTCAAGTAATTTGCTTTAACCAACCCAATAAAATATAGTTAACTTTTAATATATAAATATATATACACATTTTAAAATTTTGTCTAAACATCATTTGACAGTTGGACAAAATGTATCCTTCCCTCCCTCCACTCCTCTCTCTCGCTGTGTCAATCCATCCGTCTCTAATCTTCTTCCCGTACGGCTCACTGAAACCTCAATGTTCATTTGTCCGACTCTTTGTTTGGTATCCAGTAGAGGGTGTCTGCCTCTCCCCTTCCTCTTTGTCCCTCCATCCTCCATTTCCCTCTTTTAACCGCTTCCACTCTCCCTCCATCCTCCTGTCCTTCCTCGCTTCCTTTGATTCACTCATTCCTCCCCTCATCTGTCTTTCATCTCCTTCATCCTCCACCAGGTCTTGCTTGTCTCTCTCAAGCTCACTCTGTCCACTCTCCTTCTTGCCTGACAATGCAGCGTCCTGGCAGCTCTCCACCCTCCCTGCCTGAGCGGAAAAATAAACAAGCGTCCACATGTTCCCAAGGAATTTTAATGACTTCCATAACTCTGGCTTCTTTACCTGCCAAACCCCAGGCAGCATTAGAGAAACAGTGGACTCTGGACGAGACAGTGTTAGCAGCACTGATGACGAGCTTTGTGAGACTGAGCCAAGTAGTATCCTTTGAAGAACTGAGCAGCTATAAAAGAAACTGGATGTGTCTCAAGTGGGAAGGCATAAAGACATATCTCTGAACTCAAACTGCTGAAAAAAACGGGAAACTAAAACGCACATCTTAGTGTCTCTCCTGCATTTTATTGCAGCAGAATAATTGAAAAAATACTTTATCAGTGGGTAGCACGATGCCAAATTAACTGTAGCATGTAGATTTCTTTCTGTCACACACACACTTGGATCAGTAATGTCCAGGTGTAAAGTGGGACCTTAAGGGCGAACTCACACTTTCCATCTGTACCGTGCCCAAACAGGTTTTACAGGTAAAGCCTTGTTCGTTTGACCAGTGTGAGTGCAACCGCACCACGCCTACATAGAAAAAATACCCTAAAGCACGGGGCACGTTACGGACGGACAGTGTGAGTGCGCCCTAAATGCCACATTGTGCTCGCTCAATATAGCATGTGTTAAACTGCGGGTTAAGCAGTGATCAGTGCAGCCTTGCAGCAGGGATGAACTGATGCATGATATTGTGGTCCTACTTGGAAATGGCCTCTGTCCTCAGCTGAGCTGTGTTTGGCTCAACATTTGTGGTCAGGCAGGAAACTACAAAGAAAGGAGCATTATAGAAAACAGTACTTCTGTAGGTCCTGTCTAAGAAAGTCTTGCCTTGCTGCCAAGTGACTCCTCTTGCAATTTCGTGTTCCGCACTTCTTTACAGAGGATATTGACAGACGCAACTGCTGTAAAAGATATTGGTAAAGGGTTGTGATGGCTTGAAACCGGAAAGTTGACTACGTCAAGGTAAAAGGTAAAAGTGTTTATAGCTGATCCACACTCATGCAATCATAGCTTCCTTCTGGCTGCATCCCTCTGCCTCCCAAATCACTCTTCGAGAATTATGTATTTTGCGTGTTTTAATGAATCATACAAATGGGGATATGGGTGTACACTTTCAGTCATTCCCTTCTTGAAAGCACTCGGTGTTCAGTTCAGTTGTACTCATGGAAAGTGAAAGAAGTAGATGTGTGAGGAATGAAAAAAGAGCGAAAGAGAGAAAGGTTAAAAACGTTGATCTGACAAACACCTTGTTATAAGAATAGAATAAGGAGGCCTCTGTATCATTTAACATTTTCTGCTTCTGAAGAAGTAGGAACACTGACCACCACCGCTGTGTCGAGTATAACATGCAGCAAGTAACCCAACCATATGACTCTTCGCCAGTGCTGTATAGTTTCTGGTGTGTATGAGTGAAAGTGCACACATGTTTGTTTGTACGCATATGTTTGTATCTGCAGTGACTGAGGTCCAGAAAAGGCTCAAAACCCTTGTTTGGGGGTGTTTAAATGGTCAGGTCAGAATTTAGCTGACCTGACCTTTGAGTAGACGAGGGGTTGATTGAAGATATTTGTTGAGGGCCAAGGCAGGGCAATCAATCTGTGGAATAACTCTTGTCATACTAAATATTGAGGGCTATTGAGGAAACAGGGAAACAAAAGAATAACCATTCCATGCATTAAATAGTTCAGAAGTAAATAGTCTGTTGTAGAGTATGTGCTGGTCTAAATCCTGACCCAACTTTTAACCTGATTTTTAATGAATGTGTATCAGAATATCATCTTTTAACGTTGTGAATCCTCACTTCACTATACTTATTCATTCAACATAAGGGATACATTACATCTGTGCATGTTTGACCTGCCTGGCCTTCTCTTCGCCTTCATTAGCAGCACGTTACGAAATCAGACTGTGTTTTATTACAGATGTGTCAGCGGAGGGGAACACCCAGCCACTGGCAGGACCACTGTTTAGATTTCAGATCTCCTCAGTTTTGCTTTTCTTTCCTTTTCAACCCGGGACCAGCTGCAGAGGAAATGACAATACGAGGGGATAACAACAGAGATTAATAACATCTCCTCCCACCTACTCAGGCTCCCAGACTGGTCTTTTTCTGTACATATGGTTTGTTCAACCTCCCTCCCCACCTCTCAATCTGTAATTTTGCTCGTTTCATCTACACGGTTATGACCCTTGACCCATGAAATGAATACGTCACTCTGTCTTGAACAAACTCAGGAGGCTCCCACACTTGTAGATTTAGTTTCTCCACCTCCTTTCCCCTCGTTGGATCCCGTTCTCTGTCATGCGCAAGGAATCTTGGCCGTGTTCTCCAACTTAAGCCCACAATGATTAGCAGGCCTCGGAGTGTGGATCTACAGAACTCCCCCAAAGTTGTGATGTTAGAGTTTTATGGCTTAACACAATCAAGAGATGAGTCTGTTCCCCTTTATTTTAATATGGAAATCTGAACGGTACAATATATAATCCCTTTTATAATCCTCCTTTTGTGAGAAATAAAGGTAGATGCTGATTTAAAACTCCCTCGCAGAAGAAGCACAAAGGTAAACAGAACCACAAAGCAAATAGACGCATAAAATCAGTATATTTTCTGGTAAACCTGATTAAGCAGATCAGTATGAGAAACTTCAATGAGAGTGCAAACTAGTCCATCTTCTAGCACTAATCCAGTTTGTGTGAGAAATGTAAGAGACGAGAGGAAGCTCCTACAGCTGAGGCATAAAATCAAGATTAAGAGGATTCACAGAGACACAAAGGAGGATAAAGTAAAACAAGAATGTTCTCTGATAAATTCTCTTTCTTTCCCTTAGAAGAGCACACTGAATGATGTCTGATTTGGACTTGATTGGTTTAGAAGTGACTAAACAACCAGGCCTTTATGCTAAGCCCAGACAAGCATGGAAATATCCTACGTCTCCACATAAGCTAGCATAAATAAATTGCTTACCACCTTCTTTTTGTACATTCTTCCCCCTTTTGGATGCAGCAAACTGCAATACAATACAGCTCGCTGAGAGTAAAGCAAAGCGGTGAGCTGTGTCGGTAGATTCCAACTTTCTCCTAATATTCCTCATTGTATCTTGTACATTTTCTCCACACCAACGCTACTGACACATATTGGGAGACTTTTAAAAAAGACTATGACTGTAGTAAACACAATCTTTGCTTAGTAACTAGGTTTTGGTTAAAGCCAAACATCAAATCACAGCTGGTTTCAGCACTGAGATCTTCAGCTCCTCTCTGATGCAATTCCCTTGATGGGAGGTGTGGGACGTCCAACCGGAGTCCCTCCCTACCGAGCACTACTCACATATCCACTCCTGGACAGGAGAAACCCTATCCTGACTTTGTAAATTACTTCCAGGTTTTGGTTAAGAAGGAGAGAGGAAAGGAGGAAAGAAAGGATTGAAATAAAAAAAGAAAGGAAGAGAAAGAGATTTAAGGGGAAATTGAGAGATGGTGTGCTCAGCCCCCTCACCCCCAGAGTCAATATTTGCCAGGACAGAAAAGCTTCCCACTGAATGATGAACTCATTGTTCTGAGGACTTTAAAAACAAGATTCTGTGTTGTTTTGTAGTGTATCCAAGGGATGCAATATGTGTTTGTGCTGTTTGGTTGGTTTGCTTCTTAGTAATATAGGAAGTGACAGGGCCAGAACAAGTGAAGTAACATCCTCCTTCCTATGCTGAGCTCAACTCTTCCTTTTTACAATCCCTCAACCTGCCACTTTGCACAGAGCTGCAAATCCCTGCAGACAAATGTCACATCTGGAACAAACAATTAGTCAAAAAAAGTTCTTCCTTTATTTGAGATTCTCACTTTCCACTTAGCTCTCAAGGCACAGAGCTATTTTTAGACCTATTTTTTCCTCACAAAATAGTATCTACCTTTAATGATTTTATATCAGGGAACTGGGAAATTAAAACGTATTACCTTGAATTTGTTAGCTATTGTAATGAAAGTCAATGGAGC
The DNA here is from genome assembly GCF_963691815.1 of Echiichthys vipera. Classification (NCBI taxonomy): domain Eukaryota; kingdom Metazoa; phylum Chordata; class Actinopteri; order Perciformes; family Trachinidae; genus Echiichthys; species Echiichthys vipera. Next base: position 22,989,103 of record NC_139827.1, read on the forward strand.
ATTAAACATTACAATAAAAAACTCATAAAACACATTCCAGACTGTTTTATCCTCACTCACCACAGCGACCGAGAAATCAAGAATGGCTTCAGTTGGTTTCTTACTCGACTAGCTTGCATCAGCATTATTAACTAACGCGAATCAAAGGCTGATACCAGTTTTATGCATACAAAACCCCTGAAATTACTTCCAAGGAACAGCTGATCTGTTGTAGTAAACATGATAGGCCCTGTGATTCAGCACTAGTCTGCTATTATCACTGCCAAGCCAGGGAGGGGAGCTGTCCTTGAAAAAAGGGAGACTGAATAAAAAACTGTACTTATAAGATGCAAACAACATGTCTGCGAATAAAAAATGTTCATCATCAGGTCAAAGTATTAAAGTAAATAAGTGCACAGTATTTTGAGATGCGGATAAACCAAAGCCAAAGGAACTTAACCATAATGGAAAGTAAAGGTTGTCATAACTGCAGGAGGGAGAAATGTCCTGTTGCATTGTGTCCCCAAGGCCTGAGTCATTTGGTGGTTTCGGTGAATATTGCCCAATATTATTTTCATCTGGTGGAAACTTTTACTCATACTGTCTTTGCAGCATTCAGAAACTGATCCAATATTGAGCTTGCTTTTACAGGCAATATGACGACTTTTATTCACACTTATAATGTATAGAAAATTTACAGAAATGTTCATGAAGTAGGCAGATTGTCAAAGTTACATATACTGAGTCGGACGATACATTGGGAGTTCATCAAGGTCCTCCATTAAGTTTAACAGGTGCATATAGATTCTCTCTTCTTCTACAAATAACTGAGGGATCCAATTTTAGTGACAAGTCATGAGAGAGAAACATGTCAGCAGGTCCTTCCACTCTGTGAAGAGAGGATCAGTAAAGGTTTCCCATGAACTCTGACCTGGCCAGAGAAGCCTATAAAAAGTGATGGGAGAAGTTTAAAACATTATTGGTTTCACCCTACAAGCCTCGAGGCCGACTGGGAGCCAGGGGGTCGGAAGGGTCTAATCACTGCTGGGCAAAGCAAGACAGTGCCAGACATTTCTATTGGTATTAAGCCATTTTTTGATGTTATCACCCAGAGGAACTTACTGTACAATAGATATAGTGAGTTCAGTTTCTATCTCACTGCCCTCTCAGTAAATCAACAATTCAATCACTGAGCATCAATTCTCTTTTTTGGAGCCGAGAATTTGATTAATTTTAGATTATAACGTAGTTAAACCGCCTATGGCAGATGACAACAGTTAGTCAATCAGCCTATATCAACAAAACACAAATTAGGTGTGCGCCATCGACATATTTTTTAATATGACAGCAACAGAGGTTCATGTTGATGCTGCAATAGCATCAGTTATATCAGAACTGGAGAGTTTTTCTTCATTGAAACAAGAACGGCAATGAGGGATTTTCTTCTCGTGACTAACTTCCGCAAATGTTAGATGGTTAATCCAATCACCTGTCAAGAACTTTTTTGAAAGTGCCTGCCCCTTTTCAAACAGTTTCCAATGACGGCTTCTCAGATGGTTTTGTGTAACAAACTATTTGATGCGCCAGGTCATCAAGATTGGATTTCTGCAAAGAAACATGATCACAGCGAGTTTGGGCCCCTGCATGTGCACCTGCATTTGAGCTGAAATGTGTGCAGTCCTTTGTCAAAGCTAACATCTAAGCCCCCTCAGTGGGACCCAGCCCAAATGCATTTGGTTTAACTTAGAGTTGGACTGCAGTGTTCAATAAGACCCAAATCACAATCATCAAAAAGGTTCAGAGCTTTCATCAGGCAGAAATTGACAGCAAAGATTTCTTTACTCAGTGGGCAAACAGGAGACGCTCAACAGAGTATACCGAGTGTGCACATTTATACATCAATTGAGCACTCATTTTACAATTAAAAAGTACACATTTATACAGGTTACACTCAAACACACACATAAACGAAATATACACACATTGTGGTTAGGGATGACTCTTTTGAAAGGAAATTAAATGCAGCTGACTCTGACAGCTGGAACCCATGCTGCATGACATAATAGCAGGCAGGCTAGCCAAGCTATTTCTCACACACACACACACACACACACACACACACACACACACACACACACACACACACACACACACACACACACACACACACACACACACACACACACACACACACACACACACACACACACACACACACACACACACACACACACACACAGACACACACACACACACACACACACACACACACACACACACACACACAGACACACACATCCCTCCTAAAGTGGAAACATAAGGAGGGGAACTGGAGACATGCTTGGGTCACTGAGGTTGATTGAGACACCGGGACAATACTTTACCTCCTCGGCCTCAGCAGGCGGGAAACGTAACCTTTTTTGGCTACTTTAGAAATGTTATCGAACTACATGTCTCAGCAATGCTGAGAAATCTGTCTTAATTTAACAAAACAATATATCTTAAAGACCTTGACCCGAGAGCAGGCATGCGGTGTTAAATTCAGATGAATGCACATTTGCTTCGGGAGAGGAAATCAAGGCCAGCAGGACTGCAAATCATTCGGCCTGAAGCGACAATATTCTCTTCAAGGGCCCCGGCACACAAATTTCATTCCTGAAACAATGAAAAATACTCAGAGAATGGCCAAAAGATGAAGACCAAACAAAGCCTGCTACAAAGGTCCTCTTTTATTACTTCTCTGCAAAAGAACTCTGGACAAATATTTGACTGGACGAATCGGGATTCGTCAGAGGAACGAGCCCATTGCCATGGTAGCGAGTACCATGAAAGCAGGATGTGTAGGCTGATTATACGTCTCCTCTAGGGACAGAGTTTAATCTCAATACTACACCTTTGTAAAACATCTGCAAAGCAAGACTAGGAGCGACTGGAACAGCTCTTGAAATGACCCGGCACATTTAATTTCCTTATCAGGTGTTTTGAGATATTTGTTCTGGAAAGTGGCTGTAATCAACTGTTTAGCCTGTCAATGAGACCATCTCATTTTGAAGCAGAATGACATAATTGTGTGTGTGTGTGTGTGTGTGTGTGTGTGTGTGTGTGTGTGTGTGTGTGTGTGTGTGTGTGTGTGTGTGTGTGTGTGTGTGTGTGTGTGTGTGTGTGTGTGTGTGTGTGTGTGTGTGAGTGTGTGTGTGTGTGTGTGTGTGAGGATGCCTTCAGGAGGTAGCACCATGAATGCATGTGTCAGTTTTCACTGATGTGAATCCATCAGACTTCATCACATCACCAGCGAGTCAGACTTTATTTGCCAGCAGCCGGGGAAATTATTTCAACTGTGCTTGTCAGCAGGAACGTTGAGATGACAGGGAGTCAGACTTGAGAAAATACTACACACTTTGGAGTGGTAATTCTATACTGACATGAAACTGACATTTTAAATCTTGGTTAAACCAATTCCAAATCGGTGCAAAGGTTTATTTCTTTGCACTGTAGGATCTGGTGTAGGTTGAATTTTTACCCCACCCCAAAACTATCGCAGAACAAGTAAGACTCCATCTGGTTCCAAATCTCCATACTTTACTCCCTAATCCAACAGAAAATTATAGTCAGATAAAACACGCAGCAGAGGGGAATCTTTTGTGGTAAAATGGTGAATGGTTAAATCACATAAGTTTGAGCTGGAGTGGTTTATAGATTTTGTGCGCTATTTGTTCTGTATAGGTTTAACCTGTTATAACCCTGAGGCCTGGAAAAGCAAATCCTTGATCACGGCCAACACCTCAAGCGATATGAAACTGAACATGAGCAACAAGTGACTGTGAGGAACACATTCGGGCAGGAAACGGATAACACGAGCAAAGAGCAACCAAACCGCAGACTTTCCCATCACTCAGTCAGTTATCCAACCATGAAAGGGGTCTTTTCATAGGAACACCTGGAAAACAACACCCGGAAATAGAAACAAGCAACTCCTTATCACTGCTCTGTCAATGGTAAACAGACAACTTAGAAAAGATCGTCTAAAGCACTTGACTGTATCACTCCACCTTTCCCTTGGGGGTAAGGAAAGAGCGGGATAGGAGCCACAAGACAGGAAGAAACACCTGAAATAATCAACTTTTAAGACTCTTAAAAGTTATAGCTAGGCAATTATCAATGTGGCCCAGATGCATAAAACCCAGCCCCCTCTTTAAACTAAAAGCACATGAACCTACCCCCCACCATCAACCCACTAAGCATGCTGACACTTGAGAGGGCGGCACCTCTCCTCTGCACACATAAAGCTATCTCAGGCCCATTCAAAGCTCCCAGCTCCATTCTTCTCCATAGTAAAAGCAATCTGAAAAGAGGGAAGAGGCCCTCTGCTATTTTATTCACATGAAGCAACCAAAGCCAAAGGTCTTCAATTCTTTTTCCGGCTTAGAAGTTTCTTGTGTAGCTTAAACTTGTCATATGAGAGTTACCAAAATTCATGTATGATATGTATCACAGATTTGTGTTCTTTTCCTTGGTACTATCAGCTCTGGGAAAATGTCACAACTGCACAGAGACAACGAGAGTAGACAGCAGTGAGATAGCGGTCTTGATGGTGGAGATCACAGCATCCATTATATCAGTCAAAGAACACACGTGCAGAGGCACACACCGTGCAACAATTAGTTAGCATTGTAAAGAAACTGCACCACAAACCTGCTGGACAGAGTTAAACTGCTGCCTCCGAAACCTTCCTCTTCAGTTGTGATCCACCTGCACTGCAGCGAGTCCTCTGCATGTACTGCTTTCTCCCTCTTTCTCTCTCTCTAACACGCCTCTCCCATTCGTAGCTGAATGCAGTGTAAAACTGTTGCGCAGGCTGCCCTCTTTCCTTCACGCTCCTCCTACAGTATCTCCCCCCCTCCCCGTAGTTCTCCGCTATATCTGGTTCTGTGCAGAGTGCTACACTGATAGAAAACACAACTTGTCTGCTGCACGAGCTGCGGTGGACTAGCTACTAGCCAGCACTCAGAGAGAGGGGAGGAACTGTGAAATCAGTGGGTGATGATGGTGGTGGGGGATATAAGTGGGGAGAAGAAGGGGGAGGGTCAAACCTGATTTAAATTCAAACACACAGGAGTGAGATGACAGGGTCCTTTCCCCTCAGGGTGCTTCACTGATCTTTTGTGAAAAAGACCTTCAAAGAATTTCAGAAATAACAAAGCTTATTGGATTCATACCCTTCGCCTCTGTTCTTCTGTCCTTTTCTTCCTCACATTTCCTCTCACCTTCCTCTAACCTTCTTATCCACCCCTCCTTTTTTTGAGATCAAACTTTTCATTTGAATTTCTCCTCTCCATTATTGTTGCTAAATTTTCCAAAGTCCTTGGCGAGACAAAAAGAAAAATGCCTGTTTCTATCAGCAAGAGAGCCTTCCCCTACTTTCCCTCCACTAAAGGTGGCCCTCCCTCTCAATTATTCCTCCAAAAGACATCCAGCACTTTCCCTGATAGCGGCTTAACAACCTCCTCATGTGAGGAATCTCACCTCTGCACAAAAGGAGGAGAGTTTGACCAAAACAAAGAAAGGAGGGAGGCACTGGCACTGGCATTTGGAAATTGTGAAATTGCGTAGAACATCAAGACGCTGAATATTTCCGTGGGTTTTAGAGTTTCAGAACACACAGGAAAGCCAAACCATGCCTCTTCCTTTAAAGGAATACTCTGACATTTTGGTATACGTTTATTCACAATTTTTACCCTTTAGTTTAGGTTTTTTTAGTTTAGATAGTTAATTTCGCATATGTGAAAAAACTAAATTATCATACATTAATGGGCAGTCATAAAGAAAAGGAAAAAAATAGAGAGAAAAACAAATGTACAATAACAAAATATAACAAAGTTAACTGAAAAAAATATAATTCTGTTTACATATAAACTTATTTTATTTCACCCCTTTTTAATAAATATTACTGAAATATTTTGCCTTCTATCTATATAGTAATAATAACAATAATAATAACTTCCATTTGTCATTCTTCAATTATCCTTGTTCTATATCTAACAAGGCATAATTCTATTACAGAGATATTTATCTTAATAAAATATTATATTATTCTTTATATTATTATAATATATAACATACACTCACATACTGAAGATGACACAGAGTACAATATAGCTACCTATATAAACATACATACACACGGACGTACACACACACACACACACACACATATATATATACATACATATATACGTACATATGACATACACACACATATACTGAAGATAACACATAGATACATAAATGACAAAGTAAATAAACAATATACACACAGTAATAATCATAGTAATAATCTTTCACTAAATATGGAGGGAGAGCCATAAATAGGGGAGAGCTAGTTTGTAGTCAGGCACAGAAAACCTCATAATAATCTGTTTTTCGTACAGATTAATTAGTATGGGTGTCATGATTTTCCATCAACCCGTCTCAAATCCATGATTCAATTTCCCTTTCGATATTAAGGTTCAATTCCATATTAATTGTACAATTCCATTGATATCTTGATTTTTAAAAAGCTATTAGGCTACATGGTAAAATAACAAAAAGAGGAGCCACTAAATGGCAGAAGGGTACTTTGCAACAGCTTGAGTTTATCAGAGTTTAAGAGGTGCACTTGAATGCACCATGAAGTCTGTGTCGGTGCACACATGCTTTACCATTTGTTGTTTACATAACTCGCGAGGAAGAAAAATTTTGCCAAACTGGTGAATTCAGGGAAGCAGGATTTAACAGATCTGAAGTTTCTCGGTCATCTCCGACTCCTGCAGTGGCCACGGTTTAAGCTAGCTGGGTCTTTAGCTGCAGGCTTGAGCCAAACTACACTGCGTCATCCATATACTATTGATGAAGTGTTGTGTTTTTCTGCAGACGCATGCAAGGGTATGATGATTGACATTTAAAGATTATTTAGTAGTTTGTTTGCTTGTAGGTTTTTCTCATCTTTGGACAAGGACAAGTTAGCCGTTTCCCCTGGTTTCGAATCTTTATGCTAAGCTAAGCTACTGCCTGCTGACTCTCTCTTTATATTTAGCAAAAGGGAATGAAATTATAATCAACCTCTTCATCTCACTCTAAGTAAGATACTGTGTGTAATGTCCCACAAAATGTTGCTCAGATTTAAGGGGATACACATAATTAATATGTTTTAGGACCCGTCCACAGGAAGACGCGTTTTCCTGTAACCGCACAACTTTAGTATCGTTTTGGCTGACCATTCACACGCAGCCGGCGTTATCAGACCAGGAAAACGGTATCTTTTGTAACCGAGTGTCCCCCGGTTACTAAAAAAAAAGTGCTTCGGTACGGGGGAAGAGGCTTATGTGAGCACCCACTGCTCAGTGAGGACACTAACTGAAGTGATTTGTGCATCGGAGTCTCCAAAACAAAACAAAAGTATCAAATAACACCATAAACAGTCGCTAGATTTTTTCTCTAGGATGGATGAGGATTTGGGAAGTCACCAGATTTGTATTGTACACAGCGTCTCCCCGTCTCTTCTTCTTCATTGGTGGTTTATTTCTGTGGCAGTTACAGTGCCACATCCAGGCCTGATGTGTATTACATCGTTCTTAGCTGGTTTCACTGGTTTTGTGTGGACGCAGATATCTCTTGAGCGAGGCCGTGTGGCCAGAAAACTTTTTGAGAACGACGGAGAAAAAAAAGGTTGTTTTCGATCGTGTGGACCACAACATAGTGTTGTCACGTTGGGGTTAGATCAATATGTTAAATTGGGTGATATAGAAAGAGGCCAGGGGAATGACATTAAATTAGCATGTGAAAGGCTCACTCACTGACTTCACACCAATTAGGCTGTCCACACAAAGTTCAACTGAGGAGGCATCTTCAAATTTCTTCACTCCATGTCCCCTAAAAACTCGCAACAGAAAACAAAGCCCATTCTGCACACAGGCTTTTATGGACATTGTTTAATTAGTGGCTTTTCAACTGATTTATATTGAAGAAAATCCTTTTCCAAGAAGCCTTAGATTTCTCAGAACTCTAGAAGAATATAAATGTGCACTGGCTGACATTTAACTTCCCTCATATAAAGAATTGGTTGGTCTGTGTCATTTATGGTCAGTAAGAGCAACAAACAAATCTCAAATGAATTTTTAATTGCTGCTACCTCCAAAACGCTTCCATTTGGAGGGTAAATGCTTGGCTTAATTGCTGACTAGCACAGAAACAAGGCAAACAATAATTACAGGAAGCAAAAAAAAACAAATACGGCTGATGAAGCAAGTGAGCCAGCTGGGCTAAAATCAATTCAGAATCAATTATTCAAGATGAAAGAGGGGGATTATGGGTCGACACACTGGCCAACTTACTGTATACCCAGCTGTCAATCTTTAAGTGGCAGGGATTCCCTGTTTACTCTGCTTGTCTGTGTGGTGAGCGTGGTTTTTGTGTTTGCCAAACTAAGCCCAGAACGGGAGGATCTATCCCTCATCAGGGCTGAAAGAAGTAAATCTCCCACACTGGAAAGTATTTAGTTGTGGTGTGTTGAAGCTCCACAGGAATAAATGGCACCCTCAGTGTATGGAATAATTTGAAGCGGACAGCTAATGGCGCATGTTTGCAAAAAGATCTCAAACCTGCATAGTCCTGCATTGTCATACGACCTTAAAAGCCTTACTTATTGATGGTACGGCGCTTCTTGCAAAAACACCTCACACATGCATATATTAAACCACAAGAACCAGCACCACATCCACTCACGGTATCCCTTTAGCCCTCTCAGCCTGTGCATACCTGTCCCAGAATAAACCTCGCCCTCTGGCCTCTCACTGGATGCCTGGTCCAACATTAGCACATATTTGAGTGAAATGTGCAGGGGCCAGGCAGTCTCTGGTTAAAAAGGGATGCACGTCTGGATTATTTATGAGCCATATTGCTAGTTGTAACTTTCTACGATATCTCCTTTAAGGAAAGGGAAGAGGAAGATGGAGTGGGGCAGTGCACTTTGCAAATGGCAGAGGGTGTGCACACTGTACGTTAATAAGCACTCGGGTTGGTAATTATATAGCTCAAGCAGAGCAGGATGAACTCTAAAATCTGTATAAAAGATGTAAATCTATGCTGGTTGGTAATTCTATGTGCATACCGTAAGATTCATACATTGTAAAGCATCATATTGTTAAGCACTTGTCTGTCAGTATCCTGCCATTAAAATAGATCCTGACATGATACAACTCAGCACTGACTCAACTACTGTAGACAGCAAAGTGTTTTCACATGTATGGCCCTGTTTTGTTTACACTTGGTTTTAAAATGTGTTTCAGTGATTCGAACACAAGTGGACAACCATATTTCGGCTGTCCACTTGTGTTCTATTCATTTATACATTTAATAATATTTATCTAACACTATCTACTTGTGATCCATTTACCCAAAAGGCATTTTAGGGCGGACTCACACTGTCCTCCCGGACCGAGACCCGGACTTTAGGGTACTTGTCCCCCCTCCCTCTCCCCCCCGCGCCCCAGCCCCGTTTGTACTCACACTACCAGGGCCTCGGCCAATGCTTCTTGCTGTCCATACGTCATCACGCCGTAACACGTCACACGCATTGATCGCGTGTGTGTGGCTTTGTTTACAAATCTTTCCATAGACCTCAGAGTTTTTGTGCGTCTTGTCGACTGTTTTTGAATATTTTCATCCGACCAAATCTGCAGTAAACACTCCACCTCCCCATCACACCAACGTGAACCTTTCACCACCATTGTTGTTGTTGTTGTTAAATGTCCGCGCATGGTCCGTCCTTCTATTTACATGTCTGAACAGGCGCACATACCGCTACTGCCGTAGGGCTCGTGATCGTGCTCGTACACGTGCGCACGCTCGTGCTCGTACATGTGCAAACGGCTCCTCTAAAGCCCACCTATTTCAAGCGGGCCGTGGAGGGCCAGCTGGCCGCAGTTGAGCGCGGAGCGGGTGCGCTCACACTACTTAAAGGTACTAGACTTTAGCTGAAAAACCGGTTTTGGCCGCGGCCAAAAGGATAGTGTGATCACGCTCTTAGAATCAAGTGTAAACAGGGTCTATAGTCATTTTGGATAGAAAATGTGTCAGGTAAAGGCTGCAATTTGATGTCCTGTCTATGTAATGGCGTAATATAACTCTTTTCCCAAAAGACGGCTTTCTGCTCATCTAGACGGTCGATATTTTGCTGTCACAGTTGGCGTGATGACCAGGTGATGACCAGGTGATGACTTGCTGTTTCTCATTCCTGTGATCAGCTGTTAACTGCCTTTAAAACTTCCAGCTGTGAGTCGCACAACGGTTCCGGTCTATCGACACCGCCGCCCAAGTCACGCCTGTGCCGCCAAGCAGCATCAATGCCACCTACATGAAAATCGAGCCGCCAATATGTGTAGGGTCCGGGCCGTCACATTTGGGTGATAAATCAGGCCGGCAATATACCTCGGTCTGTCTGAATTCACGGACCAGGCTGCAAAAAAGGCAGGCTGTCCATTGTAAAAACACCTAATGCTGCTGTATCCCTCCGACACAACCTGCTGCTGGATGTCACAACAGCAGTTGACTTGGACTTGAGAAACTGAAACCTCTGGCTGTAAGACTAGGTCTACACTAGGCAGATAAATATGTCCCCCTTGGAACAGATTTGGTTGCAGCAGGTTAAACCTCTGAGCATGAAAACATATCAGCCGCTCAGCAACAACAGCTGTATTATGCAATTAGCTGTATATGAAGTTAAAAATAAGTGATCCAGGAGAATTCGACAATGTCTCAGGAGGCATACATCATTTTCCACATTGACAGGGTTTTTAGATGTATTCCACTGTTAAGCATTTGGCAATGTTCATGTTGACATTGCACTATGTTCAGTTATTTCCACTGTTACATATGAAAAATATGAAGCTTTTTCTAATAAAAAAAAACTACTTACACAGCCAGCGTGAGAGAAAGCTACACCCACAGAACTGCTGCAATCAACAAGGATAAATAATATAATCGTTGTCTTTTTATGTGTCAGGATGATTTCTTCTGAAAGGGAACAAAATGTGCCTTTAAATTAGATCAAGTGACCCAGAATCCAACTCTGTGCACTCATTACACAGTGAATACACCCTTTTTCCTCCCTGCAAACACGAGAGGATAGCAAAGCGACGTAACTGCTGACGCAAGCTTAAATCCTCTCAAAAACCCAGAGGAAGTGCTGGGATTCACCTGCAGCAGCCTACTGGCCTGTGTCCAGCATTTGGACATAAAGTATGTGTGTGGAATGAAGTACAATTACAGTGACCTTTTTGCATAAAGTGCTGCAGGATGGAGTCCAGAAAGACGGATATCAGTTTGCATTTTTGCAGTTCTGGTTCCCTTACCCTGAAGGTAATGGGTCTTTTTGGTTAGATGCCTGAAATAATGTCTGTAGTCAACAAAATACTTTGTTCTATGACATCAAATGTGTTAGTAAATACCTCACTCATGAAAGGCAGCTCCTATAAAGTGGCTAAATGAGACTACAGAAGTTGTCAAACATCGCGCCAAACACGCAGAATCAGTTAGATACCAGTTGTGGTTACGTATTCACGCAACCATGATGTAGTTGTTTATACCCTAACGTTAGCCATTTCTGGAAAAATCATAAAAGTGTGCATTTGTGAAGATTATCTTGCAAAACAAGCAAGAATCATTAACTTTTGTTATGCCACAGAGCTCATTTTCTGCAAAAATCCCATTGGCTTTTTGTCGAGGAAACCAGGGTGATGCTAACCTCCTTGGCCTTGGGTTGGCCTATAAGAATACGTCATCCCTGCAGTACAGAAATATGAGCCATAGCTGGTCAAACTGAACAGATATTGCAGAAATATGTATGTATTATGTATGTATTAAAATCCTTCAGGAGCCTATAAGGTTTCTGATTTTCCTACCGCTAGATGTTGGCAAAAGGACACACAATAAATAATTCATGGGTATATGCCATACTTAACTAAACCTGACAAAATCGCCCCAAGCATTCGGCGTTATTAATCACCCAGATTTACATTTCCTTGTTTATTCACAGAATTCGGTCGAGCTGAGTCCTGAAGCGACCTCCCCTCACAGTGTGGGGTGTGGAGACTCTTGCCCTATTTGCAGTGGGGAGCGAGGGTTCTCTTTAATTCCCTATGTTGACTGTAACACCATGTGACAGACGTAAACATGGTGTTTCAGCTAATGAGTCCATGTCTGACACAAGGTCAGGAGGTTCTCATTATGGTAAAAATGCACACAGTGACAAGGACTTAAACTTAGCCTTGTGATAGTTTGTGTAGAACATGTTAGCAACTTGTTTTCATTTTAAATGTAATAATCCAATAAATCCAATCCTAAAATAGCGATGAAGATAGGTTGTCTAAAACTGACCTTACAAAGAAAGAAACACTCATGCAGGTTTCTTCATAATATAATGATGTAGCAAAAGAATAAAAATCATCTACCTACAACAGGCCGTAAAAATGTGAAAACTCAAACTAATCTCCCAGTGCGGTCTAGAGGGAGCGGTTTAGACATAAAATATTACACATATGCGATGGGGGGTTTGGGCTGGGAGGGCCCCTCGAAAACAGGAGGCCCGGGCTTTAAGTCTGCTTGACTCCAGTGGAGACAGCAAGGGAAAGGTCCAGACAAACACAGATCACTGCCAAGCATCGTTACTCACAACACCCACTTCAGTCCACAGCACATTTCCACTGCTGGTTGCCAGATTCAGTAATGATTATATTAGATGCAAAAAAACCAACCTTCTTTGTAAAAAAAAAAATCTCTCCTGCAGAGCAAATGAAAATAATTTGAGATGAGCTATTGGAAAGAAAATGGTTTGGACAATTGTGTTGAGTGTTTTCATGCATTAGGACAGAAGAGTGTAAATATTTTTGAATCATTCTAAATAATGATTTTTAACGGTGGTTGTCAGAAACCCTTTAAATGTTGAATGTGCAGCTAATAAAATAAAACAGGATGATGTTTTGGTGGTGCACTTTTTATTTAAGGTATAATAACCATACTGATGAAATTCTCATATCTGGACACTGTAAGTAGAACTGGTGCTACAACGAAGATAGCAAATAATGGTTGTTATTAGCTGCTCCAGGTGTGGCAGGTTTCCCATTTAGCATTCTTTGACCACAAATATAATGCCTGCAAAAACTAACTTCAGGACAAACAAGTGTAGAGGTAGGAACATGGAGTGAAGGAAACGCAGCACTTATGTAAGAGATCCTGAGGCAGCGTGTGTTCCCAAAAATCGAATCGGGTCAGTGAAGTCGCAACACACTGGCCCTCATTTATCAAACGAACGTACAGCAGAAAAACGTGCGTACGACCATTTCCAGGCAAACTTCGGCATTTATCAATTTGGACGTGAGCAGGAGCTACGATCAAATCTCACGTCAGGTCTGAGGTCGTGTACGCAAATTTCAGCCTGTGTATTTGCGGTGCAGCACAGCAAAATCTGTCTGAAAATAATTAACAAACCTCAGCTGTCATTAAGCATAAGCAGTCACATATTAAGAACAGATCAAAACGGATTCTTAAAACGAATAAAAAAAATAAATATTGGAGCGATTTATTGTACTCATGTGCGTCTGAAGGCACCATCCATGAATGATTACGCATTCATCAATCGCAAAAACTACCACTCGATAAGTGTACAGGTGATTTGTGATGCCAAGCTATCGCTTTTAAACGTGGTGGCCAGGGGGACCACACAATTCTTTTATATTTCAAAACAGCTCGGCTCCAGCCCCCCTTGACCCCGACAGGGACAAGCAGTTGAAGATGAATGAATGAATGAATGACTGAATGAATGAATGAATGTGTTGGCGCGCGGCTGCAGGAAAGCGTACTGCAGAGCCAAAGTCATGTCTTCGGTTAGTGGCTACCCTCGACAAATTGCATTAAATCAAACAAGGTATCAGATGATTAACATCTTGGTATGGTTCTTCTAGGTGACAAAGGTTATCCCCTATCAGAATACCTAATAACCCCACTGGCAAACCGATCTACAGAGCAGGAGCGCAGGTTCAACAGTGCTCACACACGCCACAGTGCTAATGACGATCGAATTCAGCCGCCGCATTTATCAAGGCCCGCTCATTCGTACGCTGAGATTGGTCAGATACGAATGTTTCATAAATTACACGTGTGTCCTGTTGTACGACCAGATCTGCGCCCGAGGGCCACTGTACCCACAATATAATCTTCACTGATAAAACTAATGCTAATGCACACAAATGCCTTGAATGACACATAAAATACAAGTATTTTAGGGTGGATTTGTCCTTTAAGACTGACATGAACACTGTCAGGTCATGTCAGACTTCAGGCGCACAGTGCTGAGCTGTAACACTCATGTCTCTTCGTCCTCCCTTTCCTGGGAAAAGAAGTCCATCTTCTTTTCTTGGGTCATGAGGATTCATTACGATCCAATGAATCAGCCTACTGAGCCGGGCAGAACTACGCACAGGCCTTGACACTGCCAAAGTGTGAGTGTGTGTGTGTTGCAGTTCCAACTTTCCCAGCCTCCCAGAACACAAAGAAGTTGTTTGAGGCCCCTCAGAACTACAAAAGCCCCACAGGCAACCAGAGCTGTGAAAGTGAATGTGTGTGTGAGTAAGTGTCTTCCACTCTATGTAGATGTGCTTGTACCATGTGTGTTTGATGAAATATTTGCATATGTATGTTTATGAACGAAAGAATGAGCTTTCTCCTTTCCGACGTGTGTGCATGTGTTTGTGCACCCCGTCCGCATTTCTCGGGGGGATGCACCTCATGATTACAAGACACATCATGTGGCCAAGAACCAGTCAAACACAAACACAACCACCAAACCATAGCACACAGACAGACAAGCTAAAGATATACGGCCCCAAAACAACTACAAACAGAGGCCAACAAATCCTATCAAATATGGATGTAAAACACAAACCAAATACATATGTACCAAACAAAACACACACAAACCAAACCCCTCCTCTGGCTGCTGTCAGGACTGATGAGTCACAGAGGAGACAGCTGTTATTTATCAGGGAAACACCCATTTTAATTATAATTAAAACAGTTTATCACTACAAATCAGTGGCTGTCAGTCCTTGGAAAGACCCCTTTTGATTTATATCAGCACAAATGGTCACCACAAATCAGTGTGTGTGTGTGTGTGTGTGTGTGTGTGTGTGTGTGTGTGTGTGTGTGTGTGAGTGTTTCTAGACCTACAGAGTCAGCCTGAGTGTGAACAACTTGACCTTTTCCAGATTCATCTCGTTCTAACTACGCTGTTATCTCTCTTACAGTGGCAGAACCAAACTACACGAAGAAAAGTATGAATTTAAATGGTTACATTACTCATTTAAATTTAAATGATTATGTAATATCTCAATATATTTGATACAACAGATAATATTAACAAGAATCAACTTGCAATAAGCTGAAGCCCTGTTTTGCTGGAGGGCTGGGCCGAATATCAATATACTGTACCATTGTGCACGTTGGATGTGCCCGGCCTTTCATGATTTTTATTGTTCCCATTACTTTGGCTGGATGCCTACAGTCTTTTTAGGTTTCTGTATAACATCCTGAGCCCACCGACCACTGCCCCTCTCTGCATCATATACTTTCTTTCTAGAATTCAAAACCTCCTTTGTCCTGCAGATTCCCTCAGAAGTCTCTAAACTGACGCCAGCTTAGTATGTGTGTGTTGACTTGTCTGACTGACTAAGTGGGTGAGAAGCAAAGACATGTCTGACTCAGGATTCATCTGTGGGACAGAAGAAGAGACTGTGACTAACTTCTGTATATACAAGAAGCAGCATTTTTGCACATTAAATATATATTATTTTTTTTTCACTGCATTGTCAATTTAAAAAAATGTATGAGAGATCCAAACAGCAAGGTACATGCTGGTAGAAATCCAGCAAACCTGAAGGAAGGATGAATTATAAGGTATGTTTAGAGTCCTCTCTGTCTTTAGTTTAAATAAAGTGGGCCATCGGTTTTGTTTGTGTGTATTCACATACAGTATATTTCACAATATTTCAGCATCTGGGGCTTAGACCATTGTGATTGGTTTAAAGAAATACAAACGAGCCAGAATGTTTTTTTTCCTCTATCCCAGAATGTTTACTAGCGCAGCCAAACTTTTCTCCAGAGCAGACACAGCGCTGTGGTGACAGGTACCCTCGAATGAAGGTAATTTCAAGTGGCAAAGGAATTTCAATCTCAACTGATCCCTGATGATTTACACAGAGACAGCTATGTAGGCGCATTTGGTTTGGACCAGCTGGGAGATAAGAACAGCTGTGATGCCGTCCAGATGACTGGGACGGAGAAAGAAGGTGGCCAACATCAACAACAAGTCAAACCAGCATCTCACAGGTCACAGAGCTGATTGACATAACAAGTATTCAACCTTCAACCTATCTGTGGGGATGGACGCCTGGAGGTGTGAAAAGCTGCTACCATCATTTTCTTGCTGCCATCATTGCTATGAAACTGCCAAGGCCAATAACAAAAGGTAATGTACTATAAGAGCAGGCCGACAAACCACTGAACTCATATTTCATCTGTAAAAACTCACTATTAATGGATTTACAACCAGGTGCTCGACATCAACGGGGTGAGGCAGTCAGGACCATGCTGCAGGCTGAGGCATTTAACAAAGCAAGAAGATGAGGAGACTTTGAATAAGGGGCGAAGGGAGACGCTGATGTCTCTTTACTGTCCTGCTGAGTAGAGGACAGCTCGTCTTACTGAAGGAAACACAAGAGACAGAGAGGAGGAGCATACACTGAAAGATAGAAAAACAAGACAGCGGAAAAAGAAAGAAAAAAAAACTTGCATAGAAAGAAAATGACCAGTGGAAAGTTCTGACCTCGACTTCCCTACTCAAGTAAATGGTTTAGCAGTCATGTGGTTTTGTATCTCTATTCTATTCCCCTCGTTTTTGGTGTGGTTTTTTTGCTTGGCCCTCAACTTGCCTGTCCAGCCTCTCTTGTTGTGCAAAGACCTTTGACACCCTCAATAATGCCTGCTCCTTTTTATTTTCCTGCCCCTCATTGGGACTTTGTTTCCTGGTTACTTGGACATCTAGGCTACTTTACGCGATACAGTGTTAGACCTATTGCTTTAAGCTGCTATAAGAAATACTGTATATTCATGTTAATAATGAATGACTGTGTATTTTCATAAAGGATTCCTTCCACAGATAATAAGCAATTACCCTCAATTCTGTGGAGCACATTTCAGCAAAACATGTTGTTATGGCCCACAACTTATCTTAACTTAACTCAGTGAAAACCCTTTGATAAACCCAATGTTGGCTACGTGCCCAACACCAAACAGAGAAAGTCACAAAGTTAGCAAGTAGCTGGTGAACATAGTGCAGCATCTAAATCACCTAAAGCGACAGATACAGTATATCCTCAAGGGTCAGCAGAGGCCAAAACAGAGCAATGGGTGCATCGAACGGCAAAATTCGCTAAAACTACCTCAATTGTGCAAAAAGTTTTTATGCTTGCTTGAGGTGCTTTCTGTTTTTGTTGGATATGGAAGTGCCTTTGTCGATGAAGTTCTAAAATGGTGGTTCTAAAATTTAACTCATATGAGTGACCAGCTATTGCAGTCTTCCAGGATTTTTAACAAATTTGTCTCCGTCTCGGGACAGCATGAAACATGGCCAATAGCTCACATGAAATAACAACTAAAAACCTCTAAGACCTCTTTCAGTTTTTCTCTCGTACATGGGTTAGATGGCCAAGGCAACTTGTTTTGTTACTGATTTGCAACTTCTACTCTGTTTACTGGCAGATTTTTTTATTTATTTTTGTACCTTAAACTGAGAGCAATGCTCTCTTTCTCAGGAACGCCCTGATCACATTCCCACAATTACACATTCACACCTGGAAGCTGCCCAGTACAACCGCAGTCTGCTCTATTGGTTACTGAGCAGCTCCACCGGAGCGGTTGGGGTTGTGGGTCTTGCTCAAGGGCACCTCAGTGGTGGTAATGAGGAAAGGGCAAGTGCTGCTTATTCACTTCCCCAACTCAGATTTATCCTGCCGGTCACAAGCTCTCTTCTTTAAGCCACCACTCCCTTTGAAACCATGCGTAGTCTACAGCGCAGATTTCTGACAAAACTATGGTGTAGCCAAGTTTAATCGCTCCAAATAGTTGAAACGTGTGCAAATGAGCAAATGATTGCTAAAATGCTGCCCATATTAACTTCATAGGGCCATAATTTATCAATGTTGTATTTTCAGCGTGTGTTGCTACCCACAAGTGTCAAAAATAATTTATAGCAGCTTTAAAGAATGATAACAGAACAACTGACTTGAATTTCAGCTCACCACCACTTCATTTCATAATTACTAGACAGTGTCAACATGGACAAAGGCCAACATGCTGAATTCAGACCAATAGTGTGTATTATTTCTGAACTCTGATGTGAGTGTATTCAGTGTAGGATAAACAAAATCAGATAAATCACTATGAAACTCATTAAGGGATTACATCCACAGCTCTTTATCCATTAGCAATTGTGGTGTAATTTATAAATGGAGTTTTAGGAGTCCAGCCAGATGGCTTAGCTGCTGTAAATGGCAAACATGTCGATTCACAAAGCTGTCAGCTCCAGTGGGAATAATGTGGCAGACTCATCGTTGATAATTACTCTGAATCAAAACAATATTTAGACTCAGTTGTAAAATCAGAACGCACTCATGGAGTCAATTTATGTTATCAATATAAACAATAACAGACATGCAATATGAAAGCGCACTGAATGGAACCAATTAGAAAGAGAAAAGAAGCAGCTTATAATGTTGAGTGTTCACCTTTATGAAGCTTGTATTTCATTTGAATGTACACATACCATATACATACCAAGCAGCAGTGTGTGCAATAGCTTTCAACATTTTGATCTAAATATACAGCACAGTATCATCAGCTAGAAGGATCTGCAGCAGTAATCAGAGTGGAGTCTTAAAAACAATTAAAGCCCTCAGCAGCTAAATTTGGGGATCAAATGGTCCCACAAGGGGATAAAGCACCCAAATATGAGGTCAAGAGTCACCTCGCTTAGTCTGCCACAGTACATGGTATCTGACACATTATGAGACACGTCAGCAAGCAGGGCTGCA
Source organism: Echiichthys vipera (assembly GCF_963691815.1). Classification (NCBI taxonomy): domain Eukaryota; kingdom Metazoa; phylum Chordata; class Actinopteri; order Perciformes; family Trachinidae; genus Echiichthys; species Echiichthys vipera. Next base: position 23,008,260 of record NC_139827.1, read on the forward strand.
TTGTTCTTCCCTCTCTGACCCTGCCAGCCCTGGACCTGACAGGTCTGCCAAATTTAGGCTGAGAGGATGGGAGAGACACTCTAAAAATGTCTGACAGAGAAAGAGGGAAAGTGGGAGGGTGAGATAAGACTGAGACAGACTGAGGGCAGGACAGGTAAGACAGGGGACAATGAGAGACGACCCTTCTCAACTTGGATTCCAGTGTCCTTAAAAACATATTGTCTGACAGTTGGAAGTGCAAATATTGACACTGAAGGAGCCAACAGAGAATACATGAAAAACAGGACAGGCGAGACACAGAGGGTCATAAGGGAGGGAAAAAAGGGGCATTGGAACCACAGAGACAAAAAAAGGAAAGCCTGGAAATAAATTAGATGATAAATACAAAACAAACTCAAGCAAGCAGGTACTGCAGCAACAAATGAGATTATGTCGGTAGAGTCTGAGAAGTAAATTTCTCTGAAGAGGGAAAGGCAACATTTCTCAAAAAGTGGAAATGAAGCATGGCAGCCGTGGCCTGTGCAGCCACGCGCAGTGAAAGCTATTCACTTCTCAAATCCTGAAAGATTGGCAGAGAAATAACCAGGTATTTCTCGTCAAGCTATAGGTTGAATAGGTTAGGCTTTAAGAGGCTGGAATGAAAGACTGAAAAATAAGAGTCAAAGCGAAGTGCACTTAAACAGTCCAACCTTCATAAAACTGCACCTTTTTCAATAGCTGCAGCTGCCATGAGGAAGTGTTGTAGCACCTCGCTTTCAATAGGCAAAACATCCGTAGCAGCTTTATAAGAAAATGCAGACTCTTGATGTATGTTGTGCTTAACTGTCAAAATCTCCCAAAATGTCACAATTATCATCAAATTAACCAAAAGAAATCCACATTCATACTGCACTTGGTAAATTAAGAGGTTCTAAATATCACGTTCGCTCTTTCCATGAGCTACTGACAACATAAATGAAAGTCACAAGACAATCTCAGAAAAAATACTACCAACCACAGAAAGAAATAATTATTTGACAAGAAGCAAGACAAGCCAAGGTATGAAAGGGATAATGGTTGTTAAAGTCGTCTTGCGACAAACAAGATCCTGGTTAGTTTTCCTGACCACAAGTAAGCAAAGGAGCGAGAGAGAGAAATACTGTACATATATATTTATAAATATATAAAGAGAGAGAGAGACCTGTCACTATTTCCTTTGCAGGATAACTTCCAGCACAGTAAAATGTCTGGCCAGAAGCAGTTTGTAAGCTTACCACTGACCGAAGCCGTGTAATTTATCCAAAGCTCTCCAAAAAGAGCTCACTATAATTCTCCATTTACCTTCTGTGTCTTTGGGAAAACCAAAGAAGAGGGTGGAGGCGTATGGGCGACAGACCAAAACTTCAGTCAACACTACATTTCAGACTGTTTTTCATTTTATTCCCCATCAACTGTGAGTATTAAGGCGTAAGATAATACTCAAAACTGCACCGCTCTGTAAATTCAATCAACAGGTGTTTTAAAGGCTTGAGCAGGAGCTGAAAGGGGGCATATAGAAATTCTTACCTGTCAGGGTGACTGCTCAAGTACACAACGTCTTGCCAACTAGAATCTAAAAAACAGACACAAACAAATTATTAGTTTCTGCACCCAAGTCTCCTGGGGGCTACTAAAACTTAACGTTCATTTGTTTCAAATATTATTTACTCATTGTGTGTTTTTTTTAAGTCTGGATACAAAAACATAAATTAGCCAGGAATGGGTGAAATAAAAACCTGAAATTAGAAAGGAAGACAGCTCGCAAAATAAAGTCTTAAAGAAGAAGAAGAAGAAGAAGAAGAAGAAGAAGAAGAAGAAGAATTACTTTATTAATCCAACACGGGGAAATTGGATTTTTTCACTCTTATTATTATACGTGTTACACACACAGACCCGAAATACACACATGCACAAACAGGGCCTATACATGCAAGTAAGGAGAGATGTTAGAGCGAGGGGGCTGCCAGTGACCAGCGCCCCGAGCAGTTGGGGGTTCGGTGCCTTGCTCAACAGCACCTCGGAAGTGCCCAGGAGATGAACTGGCACCTCTCCAGCCACCAGTCCACACTCCATACATGGTCCACACGGGGACTTGAACCAGCGACCCTACGGTTCCCAGCCAAGTCACCTATGGACTGAGCTACTTCCGCCCTAAAGCTTTTCATTATCCTTGAAAACTCTGTACGCTCTGTAATTTAGCATATTTGACATACAAATCTGATTAAAAAGAAGATATTTAATGTTAGCAAATACCTGTAATCTTTCTTTTCTATCAGGTGACAGACATGGATTTATGGTACCTATACCAGTTGTTATCAATGTGGGGACCAGGGACATTATTGTTAACCAGGCTTGTGAGCACAGGCATCAACCGATGCCGATTATCTCAAAATGACATCAATCGGCCAGATTATCACTAATAGAATAATTTATCAGATGCGGGTATTTGGGACAAAAACTCATCAAATGGAGTGCTTGATATGAAAAGGTTTGGGAACTTCTGAATTATACATCCCCTTCCCAAACACACCAGACCGATAATCTTCAGTCGGTCAAAGTTGGGCCAAAATCTCTCTGATTGGCAAAACAGGGGACGCGATCGAAAACAAACTTGTTGTATCAGGTAAGACTCTTCGTTTAGCCATTTTTTAGCCCTTTAGCAGAAATGGTTTGTAATCTTTTGTGTTATTGTTTGCTAGTATGCAATCATTTTTTAATTTGTTCTTTTCATCGGATTGGGTTGTAAATGTGCTAACTAGCTAACTAAAGTCTTGAATCAATCCTTCCAGTTTCCCTTTTTGAATGACAGATACTGACTACAGCCCCCTGCTGGTATGGACAATTATTTCCTCTCACAGGTGCAGAACGTACACACGTACTTGGCCGTCGCCTGTAGTTGTTGCCATGTGTTCAAGTGCAACTTTTTGGGTGAGACACAAGTGACATGCGATGATTAAACAGTCGGCCTTTGTCGCCACTAGTTCTTTGATGTCAGTATGGTATGTCTGGGCTTTTAGGTGTCTTCTTATGTATACAGGCCAAATTACAAACCAGCTACCTATTTTAAGATATAGCAGTCCTGTAACTAACCAAGTTATTTACAAAGGAAGCTTTGAACTACATTCTTCCTCTTTTCTGAATCATTTCCAAGAGGAAAGACTGTCGAGTTGAATGACCATGTGGTCCAAGTGTTGCATTTATTCTTTTCTCAGGATAATAATAATACATTAAATTTATATAGCACTTTTAAGGGAAAAGTGTCCTGATTACTGCCCATGTACTTGTGTTTGCACTGGTAACGTTTTAGGTGAGTGCATAGGCTTCGATGTGTGTGTTCTCAGTCACGGTGGTCAGTAGTTTCCAATACGGAAACTGGTCCTGTAACGGCGGCTACACTGAGCGGCGGGCGTCCTCAGGGACTCGGTCTGTGGTCTTGATAGTCATCTATGTCGTCTGCACAAACACCAACTGTGTCAACAACGGGGAGCACGGCTCACTGTAGGACAACACAAGGGCTACTGATAGCATATGAGATGTGTTATTGCTGGGGGTGCTGCGCCTGCATTCCATTATAATGATAATTGGTTACCGGGAATTCAGGACCGGTCCAAAATAACACATTCCAAATCCAATGTATAAAAGAATTATGGAGCAATGTTTTGGGAGAAGACTCTGCATAACCATAAATGATAGGTGATAAATGTAATATTAAGAATCCACAGGACTCAAATTAGGCTGTATTTAACAGAACAGTCAAAATGATGTAACAGCGGGAACAATGACTGGTAGTGTTGGTTGCTACTCGGAGCTGTTGGAGAGCACCTGAAAAAGTGAAAAGCCCCAGATGGCCTAGCAGTCGTGGAAACACACTTTCTGTCCAGGTTGGCTGAATGAACAGGAATTGAAACCACCTGCTGAATCTTGTGGTGATGGTTTTCATGTTAGTGGAGGAGAAGAAATGAGTTTTCCTTCAGGTGTGGAACGACAATGAGAAGTGTGAGAAGTATGAATCTCACTGACAGCAAGTCTGCATTCTCCCTTAGCTCGGATCTATCTCTCCCTATAAAAGAAATGAAGAAGCCAGCAGATCACTCAGCTTACCGGTGAATGCCTGTCAGACAAATCCATGGATGAATTTCAGTGTCAACACACCTTCCGTAGGCTACAGATTCTTCTAAACCCACTTGGTGCATTTAATTGTCATATTCAAGCAATATACAAGTGCTATATAAAAATCTGCCGCATCAGACTTTTGGTGAGTGGAGCTGCATGGGTGTCGTATCATCAGTATGTGCTGTCTAGAGCCAGTGAGCTGGAGGCGGACGAAATCCGCCAAAGTTTAATTAATGTTACCTTGTGTTGTGGCAAGTTAGTTGGGTTTTACATCAGAGACATCGTACAGACTTTTCGTTTAGTTTCTGCTTGGAATTATCCCAAACTTTGGACACTTGTCATTTTCTGTGTTTTTTCTCTTCTCTCCTCACGACTATACTTCCTCCCTCTTCCTTCACTTTGTAATTAGTGCAATAGCGTCTCCTTCATGACATGTGTCCACCATAGATGCGGTGTCCCGTCCACCACCATGTTAAAGTCACAGCCTGTACCCCGGACATTGGCCTCATGAATGGGTTCAATAACTTGAAACAGAGCAATTTGAAAGGCCAGAATGAATTCCGCTTCACGTCATTAACTAAGCCGGACATTGCACTTGACATACTAATTATTTTTTCTTTGGGCGGGATACAGAGAGACAAGGAAAACCAGCACAGTTACATAACAAACTCTTCTGCTGACTGCTGTGGTGGCCACGGTGATGTGTTGGATGTGACTGTCCACCCGCACAGTCACATCCAACCCATGACCCCCTTTGACCTCAATATACAACATCTACACAAATTCAAGGTTGTTATTTTTAACCAATTATTGCATTAGCCATATAAGGGGAGGTAAGATGACTTCTAGTATACAGAAAGCACCACCAGGACTTCCACAGGTAACTTGTGACCTCAACTCTAGATACCACGTCATTGAAAAAACCCCAGTGATCAAATGAGAGTGGACTTTGCTTTCGGTCTGGTTAGTTTTGAGTTTTCGAGTTACACAACAATCCCAACATCTCACTTATCTGATTCCATCAGACAGGTTTAGAGAGATGACGTAAAAGCTGCAATGTCCAGTCGGCCTGGCCCTGTCGGCCTCTCTGACGGCAATGGCAGGCCATCCTTTCTACTGTCGTCGGGCTGATTTGTGTACACTAGAGATCAAAATTAGAGAACAAATTATTAACACTTGATTTTTTCTGAAATACAGTTATTTTATATTGTTCAGAATTTGATAGAATATCAGTTTTGGCTATACCACTGTTGTACAGGCATGTCTTTTTAGATAACCAAAAACAAAAACCTTGCTGAGGAGCATGCTGTGTGGACAGAGGAGAACTGGTCCAGAGTGCACTTCAGGACTGGGGAAAGACTGAACCCAGAGTGAGTAAAGAAATCATGGTTTGGGGGATGTTTTCTGCCGCAGGAGTTGGGCCTCTTGTACAGCTACATGGCAGGGTGAATGCAAATGTTTATGTGAACCTCCTTCAGCAACCTGCAATACCTCCACTGCAATTGTCTCCCAAGTTTTTTTTAATTGAAGTGCCTTGGTTATTTAAAAAAAAATGCCTGTACAACAGTGGTATAGCCTGAGCGGATATTCTATCAAATTCTGAACAGTAAAAAAATAAAAGTATTTCAGAATAAATTAAGTATTAATACTATATTCTTCAATTCGATCTCCAGTGTAACTTATGGCTATGAAAGAGGATAAATGAGTGAGATGAGAGACAGATAGTGAGGCTGAGCTATCATCAGAGCAGAGATCAAATTCTGAACTGAGTGAGTGGCAAAACAATTGAGTTGATCCTAAAACAAGAGCGCGTGTGTGTGCTAGAATAAGTTTATCTTCACATCAGTGGAGAACAGCTGGAAGATAAAACAGTCTTGCAGGACTGTGTTCATCCAGAGGGAACATCGGCAGAGGATATTTTGTAAAATGTTGTTCAGGTCTGAAAATCGACCCCCTTATCAAAGTAATCACTAGGGGTGGAACGGTTCACAAAATCCACTGTTCGGTTCATATCATGGTTTTGGAGTCACGGTTTTTCGGTTTGGTTGTTTTTTTCTATTTCTTTTAGATTCTAAAAATACCATGTATCAGATCTGTAGCCTAATAATTAAATAAAAAATCAGAAATTCTTAAGGACATGTCATGCAATCATGCAAAAACTGAAATAATAAGGCAGCTTGTTTAGGGATTGTAACAATGTAACAATCTTAAATGAAAGTGAAGTGAGATTTTGAAACAGTAGGAGACACATTGCTACATTTACACATTTATATATTTAGTTGGCAAAAAGGTAAACAATTGTTTGCCTTCTAGGTAAGAATATAAACACTTTTACATTATCAAATAGGTTTGCTTTCACTAAAATAGGCACAAACATCAACCACTGAACTGACTGAAATAGGCGACATCAGGGTTATTCAATTAATTTAGAATTGGGCTCGGTTGACGAAAATGATCCAAAATGAGGGGCTGTAAAAATATGAGCATCACATTAATGGATATTGTAAAACAAAGCAGCAACATAGGAGTACATACAGTATATTGTGTTTATTTCATCAATGTAAATATTAGTCATAGGCCCTTAAAGTGCAACAAGCTTGTTTAAAAAAAACCATCCTTGTTGAATGAACAAACCTGTTAACCAGAGGGTTTCACTCAATTATTGTTGAGTGAAAAGTTTGAGGTTCTTCTCCTTTACTTGAGTATTTTATCTTCATGCTACTTTATTCTTCTACTCCACTACAAACTCAGTGGAAATATTCTACTTTTTACTCCACTACATTTATCTGATTACCGGTACTTCAGTAACTAGTTACTTACTCTGGATTCAAATTTCATGCAATGCCCTGCCATCTAGTAGGATGTATGTAAAGTTTTTCTGAAAGTAAATAAGTTAAAATTTGAACAGATACTACATTTAACCAACCTGTTTGTCATCCCAACTCGTCACATAATGCTGTTTTGTCGGTATCCTTTGGCATCACTAGTCAATGCCATGGGCAGCCCAGCGCGTTAAATGTATGACGCTCTCGGTCGCCGTTATAAATACAAGAAACAGGTTGTTCACATTGTGAACTCACATAAAACTAGATGGGTTAGGTCCATGCAACAAAACTCCTTGGTTAGGGTTAGGGAAAGATCATGGGTAGGGTTAAAACATGTGTGTATAATGCAACTACAGTGACACACATGACACAAGCCTCTTGTGTGACAGTCCGATGAAAGTCCATCCACCACCCAAGCCTGCCTCCTTTCGGGGAGTTTGATGGTCTTAATCCTGGAGTGCTTACCGAGTTGGTAATATCACTGCAGACAGGTTTACAGTTGAAGGCCTGGTGCGTTTGGCACCAATGCACAATTAAAAACACCCAGGCCGTGACAGAACAGCAGTATTTGATGCTCTGGGAATGAGAACATGATTTAACTTGTTTAACATTCACTCAAAATCATCTCTTTCAGAGTTGAGTTCCTAATCTTGCCCTCTTGTTATATTCAAAATAGGATAAGAATTAAATGTAACCTTGCCGCCTGGCTTTGGAGTAGATGCCAACAGAAAGCAGAATTTCCACCTGGTAGCAGCATTTTTTCAGATGGTGTGATTCTGTCTGTGCTGCTGTCCGTTCTAAAAGCCCCCTAATCTGACTACTGTTGACTCTGCTTTATAGGGACGTGTCAGGGTGTGTGTGTGTGTGTGTGTGTGTGTCCACCTTTATGCTACTACTGTTCATACATCTTCTAACAGATAATTGCTGAAAATTACTAGAAGGGCACATAGCGTAAAATCAAACAAAGATATATTAAAATTGTCATGTAATATGCTACAGTAAAAGGGTAGCAAACAACATAGCGTAAAACACAGTGACAGAAAACAATTGCTTTTGTTGAAACTATAGCAAAAATGACATATCATCCCATTAGAAAAAGAATGCAAATAGACTTAAAGTTGAGTTAGGATGTAAACAGATTTAATATAGTAAACTGATTGTATGGTTGGAAGGGCTCAGGTTAGTTATCCATCCAGTCTTACTGCACCAGTGTGGCTTCAAAAACTGCCAAATGTGCAAAGGGGTGAGGCCAATATGTAGGATCTTATCTTGCAGTAATTTCACTGGAAAGAACAGCAGCATGAAAACAGACAGGTCACTAATACTAAGGCAGGATAAACACAGCTGTTCAGGGCTGGAACATTGCACACAAGCATTGACACATGCACATATTCATGCACACCAGTGGTGATTGCTCTAAGACTGCAAGGGAAGCTCAGCTTCCCTTAAAATGTCACCAAAAAAAAAAAAAAGAACTGGTGAAATATGTACTGCTGTGTGTACATTTCATTGACTAAATACGCGCTTAAAGCCTTCATCTTTTGTTCAGAATCAGCCACTTATCACAGGTAACCGGTGCAACTTCCTTCTCCTTCATCCACGGCGCTGTACAAAGTCCGACGCTCAGCTTCTAGTGACTTCAATGGGGAAGTGTAGAGCAGGTTGTTCCACTGCAGCCAAACTAGACATAGTCATTGGATAAATGCTGGGCTTTGTCCCGCCCATCGGACGCTCAGCGTCTCTGGGGGTCTATGGGACAGTGGACTGGCCCGGACGCTCAGCTTCTACATGATGATTGGATGAGCTGTCTGAGGCGGAATCCTTTTTTGATTGACAGCTTAATGAGCTAAAAAGTTTTTCATTCCGTTGTTCTGAACTGATCCGGTGACTTTGTCTTTGTTAAAAACGACTAGTGTTGTATTTGGCGACTTTGTTCTGTCACTCTGCAGTTTCTTTACCCAACGAGCAGCGGCATCTGCGGAGCTTCTCCCCCCGTCACTCACACTTACAGGCAGTCACGCTTCACAGTAACCTGGCGCAGCAGCTCCAGCTGGGTCAAGGCTGTTTAAGCAGCCTAGCTTCTCTGGCCATTGAGAGGACACGACAAGGTCACAGATCATTTTCTTGAAAAGGAACGAAGGGTAGAATTTACATATAAATAAAACACATTCATGATGTAGGCTGGAAAAATAAGCTTCCCCTCCTTGAAAGACCAGCCGCTACTGCCGCTACTGCCGCACGCGTAGATGTCTTAACAGCGCATGTGTAATTATCAAATTTTTTGCTCTGGCACACATATAGGGGGTGTGTGTATAATTAGTCAATACAACTACTCTACAACAAACAACTGTATCTTTATGACACAGAGGCAATATGTCTTGTTTCATTAACCTGTCGCCCTCATCTCTCATATATTGAACACATTGGAGGTGTTCTTTTCATATTGCTAACAACCTAATTTTACAAGGGGAACCCCACCCATAAACGAACACAAAGCCATTTTAAGCACTGCAGCCACTTTCCAGATATTTTTCCACTGTATAACAGCCAGGTATACATATATACAGCCTTGGAGAGTTGGTCTTTTCGATGGAAATTGCGATATTAACGTATGGAAAATATTGCAAATGTATAAACCTTTGATTTTTTAAAAAATCCTATAGATACCACTTCTAAACCAGATTGTACTTTTTTAGGGCAGTGATACCCTCCTGATAAGATTAGGATTACATTGTCACACACACACACACACACACACACACGCACACACGCACACGCGCACACGCGCTCTCCATCCCAGACCGACTACACGATAATCCAATTTGGATAATTACCCGAGAAACAACTTGTTTGGAGAAAAACAACACCACACAGTCTGCAGATGAAACACCGGAGTCATGCAGAATTGTGGTTAGAAAGGTAGACGATACGTCGACCAGAGCGTCACAAGTGAGACCCTTGCATCAACTGAAGTTAGGTTAGATTGAATATTTAACATGAATGTGTAAATGCACACTGACTGTATCCAGCCCATTTGTTGACATTCATAATATGAGACGAGCATTCAGCAGTTTTGTGTATGATGTTAAATGTCGTCTATTGTTCTGGTGAGATGACACAATCTCCTGCTCTTCCCCTCAGGTCGATCCGTGTTCAGTGCTCGGCTGGCAGCCCGCCACCCTCTACAAAGACTTTCTGAAGAACACCCAGACAGCTGTATTAACAGGAAGAGAGCTTCACTGAAGGATGAGTTCAGGCAGAGTACATGACATGACTAATCTTGAAACAGTCCCATTAAACATTCACTTTTGTTTTCATTTGTTTTATTAATAATAACTACTTGCAAATGCAATACACTATTAATCCAAGAAGGACAAAACACTCCTCTTCAGGGAAGTCAGGAGTTGTGATCAGCCATACATCAGTGCCTCTGGAGCTGATACAGATTTAGTGCTTTGCTCAAAAGGCACTTCATCTGGGTCACTGTTTCATCTGGGCTGTGTAATTAAATCAGACGTAAGTTAGTAACCATTTTGGTGTGTTCACGCTGAACATGAAGCATCATTTTGCCTTGCGTTACTTGTTTGAGTAATTTGTGTTACTAAGTCACTATGTTTCATGTTCTTTTTAAGAAAAAGAAATGCCTGTTTAGTCACATGACTGATGGTTTGTGCTTGCTGCCAACAGAGCAGCTACAAAAGCTGAAGAAACCTCTTAGAAAGTAAGGTCATCCTTTAACCGGCTACATCCAAGCAACCGAATAAGTCCAATGTTAGCTTAAATCAACCTAATGTTTATTTAAACATGGACTGTTGGAATACAACCCACAAACAGGCAAGTTTAAGCAACATTTGGTGCATGTGAACTTAAACAGCTGTCTCAGAGGAAACCTACTGCCAGTCTCACGAATCCTGAAATGTAAAATGATCATATGAATGAAAATTCATATGATTGAAAACCACACAAGCAACTGACAAGACTAAATTCAAGCTATAGTAAGTCATACTGTGGCTGTAATAGGCATATCCGTACACACACATTTACTTGTCAGTTTAAGTTAAGAGTTCATTTCCCTAACCTTGACATTATCTCTAAAAGTTCACCCAAACATAAACCATATTTGAACCAAACAATCACCACCACAATTGTAACTCTAGCAAGAAACAAACCTCTAGCCTAGAAATAACCTAGAATTAACCTTGTCAACAAAAGGATTACACACACACACACAAAAATGTCTAGCTCTGCCAAGGAAAAAAAACAATAGGTCTCACACTTTGCATTATAGGACCACTAACGATGATATGATATGAGAGCTCAAACCAGATAGCCATAGCAATTAGATTAGAATGGACATTAAAGTTGTACTCCATAAGAATTGAGATACCTTGGTTCTAGCGGCCTCTAGAGCCTGTTCTTTCAGAGCTGTCCATGGTCGCTATGTGTGTTGACTTTTTTTTTTGCTCTGTTGTAAACTTTACTGAAACATAATCACCTCTCGACTTCTGGTCTGTCCCCTATATGTTCTCCTCTAAAGGCCATACACAAAAACACACGCACACACATGCGCACAGATGTTCCTATTAAACTTCTGTCCTTACTACAATCCTGAATCAGAAGTTGGAAGTTCCAGATTTCCGATTACAAGTGAATGCAGCATAACTGTGACAATCTGTGCTGGCAGACCAACCGCTGTCAGCAGTGTCACTAACATCACGCCATATTTGCATCTTGCCCGGGAATGTCACCACAGACACAGATATTCGAATACTCTGCAAAAAAGTAGAAGTGCTCTCATTAGTGGGTAATATGATCAATCACCATGGTCTTAACTCACTAAAATATAAAAATATATTTTAGTACAACTTTAAACTGTTTGCATTGGTCATTTAACTAGTCAAAAGAAAATGGCACTCAGCACTGTGTATGGATCATAGAAATAGAATGAGTTAGCCTTCTACTAGAGTTACAGTTCTTTGCGATGGCAATGCTACACATAAAAATGGCCGCTACTCTGACATTCCTGTTAAGTTGATCTGAATGGGAATGTCCGTTCTACTCTCATTCTATTTTGATCATCACTAACCCAACTTTATATGAATGATCCTTGACTTTAGTTCATGCTGACACACACACACACACACACACACACACACACACACACACACACGTGACATCTTTTACCCTTATTGTCACGTCCCAGAGGCCATGAAACACATTTTCCGGAACACCAGAATCAGGCTTAAACTGATGACATCATCTTGACAACTCCAACTCAGTCACATTAACCACAAGACGGATGACATCACTCGTCCCAGTTACAAACAACAACTCTTGTTGGCCCATAAAGGACACAGAAACATATCACATGGCCTTGTTCTACATGTTGTTTGTGTAACTTCCCACCAGAAGTGTATCAGTAACCGTCCTGGAAGGACAGAACAAAAGATGGGTCCTATCCAGTGATTTCCTCTGCTGAGGTAAAGGAAATACAGCAGCCTTCCCATACTTCCCATCCTACGACAAGAGTCCGAGACATATGACACAACACCACGCACATCTGAAAGGGTATCTCTCCCTGACTCCGACCAGATACATCCTCAGTGGAAAGTCTGTGAGTTTGCCTGAATGTGTGGGTAGTGATCCATAAGGAGGGGGGAACTAATAAGACGGAAGTTTATTTATCATGAGAATCTGTTTTTAAATGCTTAGAAAAAGGAAAAACAGATCTAAGATAAATTTTCTAAAATATAGAAGCAGCTGCTGGCAGGAACTTATTTTGTAAGCTATGGGGGCGTCCTTTCAAAATAAAAGATTAAAACAATTTCTGTCTCTGTCCCATTACATATTTTTATCACATTTTTACATTTTTAGACAGTTCTTGGTTTTTAATACATTAATCCATGTCTATTAAATCAACCTGTTAGAATGCAGACACTTCTTTGTTTACCTTGATAAACAGGTGATGATTCATTAACATTTACATCTACAACTCTACCTGCTACTTAGTTGATGTTTCACATACTTTAAAGTTGTTTTACTTTAAATTTTGTTTTCACAAAAGTACAGTTTTTTCCTCACAGAGTTTTAATTATCTTAGGGTGGATCTTTTCTTAAAAGGAAAGGTTGTGTTGCCATCCAAATGCACAGGATGCAATGCAACATCACTCCTTGAGTAACTGAAACTGGAAACAGATAGCGAACACTGGGTGTGACAGGGTGCAGTCTGCTATCAGATGATCAGCTTATTCAGTTCTGCTCATTCTCAGCAGCTTCTCCTCTGTTAACACTAAGAAAATACTATATAACTGGACTGGAGAGGATGAGTGACAACCAGGGAGAGCAGAGACAGATGGAGAGGGTTGGTGCTTTGCCTGTGCAGCACCACATGGATACATAAATGTGTATGCCATATGTCATTCTTTCCATCCTTTTGACAATAGATTCTGGAGGAATGATGAATCAAAAGTGTAATTTTAGTGCTTAAAAAACTAAAAACCTAAGTTGTATTATGCACACAAACAAAATCACCTACAGTGTACAAAAAATGGGCGAAATCAAACAAATGTGAAGCGACCACATCAAAATAGTCATGCTCTAATCACAGAAATGTAGCAATTTGTGTATTATTCAAACATAGACACACAGACAGCTTGTGAAGCCTAAGGGGGCTACTGAACAGAATGCAACATGCGTCACTAATGACTTGCGTCGGCCCTCCAGCAATGTCAACAACCGCAGTGTGAAGACAAACTGTACAGTATAGTAGTTTGTCTTGCAGAAACACTGACCTGAATACAAGACTGAGGTGGGAACACAGGCTGAGGTGAGGTAACACAAACCTTTTGATGTTGCCTCAAAGTACCATGCACAGAATAGATACTGTAAATTGATCCGAGGGTGAATGCAGTATACAGTTTTACCTCATTCATAATAAGGACGGGGTTAATTACCAAGTACAGCAGATGGGCTTCTAATGGTGTAGTACTATGTGAGTTTGAGTTTAGGATGCCCTGTGCGTAATTATTATCACACCAAGGATGCATTAGCTAGCCCGATCATGCTGCACCAGGATATGAATTAATCTGGATCACTGTAATAATACACGGTGCATACGGGGCACATTTAAAACCAGGCTGAGAAGTAGTGTCTCGGACTTTCATTGAAAATCTGCTCCACCTGTTCTGAGCACACCCAACAGTGATCTAACAGTGTACTGATAAACATCATTGCAGCACTATTTTTATATGCTGTAGGTCATCAAAAACAAGTTTTTCAGCTGGTTGCTCGTAAGGAATGGCTATGGAGATTAGAGGAGGTAATCTAAGCTATCTAACGTCTCACTGACATGTCACATGCAACCATTCACAGTGGAGTACTCTGAAGCGTATGTGTCGCATCATAAAAATGTGACACACAACAGTGCTGCCTTTGATTTCACTTTTGCTCAAAACAGATGTTGTAACTGACACTTATTACTTCAAAACAAACACGATATGAAGTACACATGGATGCACGGAGTCTCGAGTGGTATTTTTGGTCATGTATGCGAAGGATGAGAGGTCATATTAGCAAATGTAAACACATACAAGGGCAATGCGACTATTTGTGACCCAGCAGCAAGTAAAAATAAACAAACTGTGGATTAGCACCACGGTGGTCCTATGGATCTAGTGTCATCGCACAAATAGCTCTCTCCACCACCAGCACCACTATACTAGTGATGTGCTCTGTACCTTAAAATACAACATATCACCATGGACAGCTAAAAACACTCACATGTAACACACGACTGAATGACAAGGGATTTCTGGGAAGCACAAACGTAGACACAATGACAGTAACCACTCTTGATTGTCTGCTGTGTAAAATGTCAACACTGTTTCGTAAGACGACGAGTGGCTTTATGTCACATCTCGTCACGCCCTGCCACACCACACATCCAAATAAAGCACACTAAATCAATTAAAGCCATCACTAAGAACAACAAATAACTGCCAAAACACAGCATTAAGAAGACACTGGGCGGTGCTGACTCAGCATTTTAGTTCAGCGGCAGCGAGGATGAGAACCGTCATTTAGTACACAAGCTGACCCAGTTAGAGACAAGACAACAGAGGAGGCTGGCTCAGTACATACAACACCAACAGCAACCAACTTAGCTCAGTGCTGCCAACAGTGATTTGTCACTGTGAGTGTGTGTGTGTGTGTGTGTGTATATGTGTGTGTGTGTGTGTGTGTGTGTGTGTGTGTGTGTGTGTGTGTGTGTGTGTGTGTGTGTGTGTGTGTGTGTGTGTGTGTGTGTGTGTGTGTGTGTGTGATGTGACAATACCATGGGGTGTGTGTGTATGTTAGCAAACAGGAACCAAGGCATGGGTGTGCCTGCTAAAACAGTGGCAGATGATGTGGTAAATGTAGATGTTTGGTCAGAGAGGCAATAAAGCATGTTTCCTGGCACGTGAGGCCAACAAGAGTTCACATATGCACACAAACAGTAACACACGCATATTTTCATTTCCTAGATTCAGTTGTAATTTCCGCTGGATTACTGTAGTGAACTTGAATATGAATAAATGTAAATGAATGCAGACCTGCAGATGTGACATGTATCTACAATTGTTGACGTTGAGCAAAAATGCTGAAGACTTGATGATTCCAGTCTTTCAGATGCGACAATGTGCTGCTATTCTTGGTAATATTTATGGGTTTTGGACTGTTGGTCAAATAAAACGAGACATTGTTATGCGTCATAAACCAAACAATTAATGGAGAAAATAATAAGCAGATTAATCAATAATGAAAATAATTTTCAGTTGCTGCCCTACATGAATGAACTGGATATTTGGTCATTTAGCTTTTCCAGTTCATCCACATAACACCTCCTCAAAACTTGACAATAGATTACAGACATTATGAATCTTTTACCCGCCACTGCAATTTAGAGCAACAAGCAATAGCCAAGAGGTTCTACCAACTAATCAGTCAATGGCTACATGACTTTAACTGTTCATAAACATGTCAAAAGTGAGTAAATGTTACAAAGGAAATACATGCACTGATCCATAAAGAAAAAACTTTCATTGCCTTGAGGTTAAATCTAATAAAGATTTTGTGTCATATCATTTAGTCATGTTTCTGCCCCAACTTATTTGCACCTCAAGTTCCTCATTTAAACAGGAACAACCAAGAAAAGTATCCACATTTAAATACAGTGGTTAAACATTACATGAACAGATATTGTGTTCATAAATTCCAAAGTTAACGGGCTGGTGGTCGATCAACCGAGAAGGTTACCAGTGCGACAAGTGCTGCCACATTTTACTTTTTCACCAGCCCAGCACTGATAAACTTGTTGTTGATAACATGACATGGTTGGTAAGAACTCAGAATCCAGTGAGTGTCCAAATGAGCATGATTCATTTCACAGAAGGCTAGTAACAGAGCAATATATATTTTTCTATACAATGATGACAAAATAAACAGTGCACTGAGCCGAATGTCACTGCAGAATTCATGGCTGAAACTGTGGGAGTTTTTATGTGTGTGTGTGTGTGTGTGTGTGTGCGCGTTAAGAGTTATGTTTCTCAGTAGGACTTTTACAGCAGGGTAATAAAACTGCAGAGAAACATGGCTCAATAGTTAGAAGAGAGGAGAAGAAAAGACCAGGGAGGAACTTTCACACAAGGTGTAGTGGTTAGCACTGTCACAGCAAGAAGGTCCACGGTTCGCATCCTGGTTTGGGGCCCTTCTGTGTGGAGTTTGCATGTTCTCCCCGTGTCAGCGTGGGGGTTCTCCGGTTTCCTCCCACTACCCAAAAGACATGCACGTGTTAGGTTAATTGATGTCTCTGAATAGCCTGTAGGTGTGAATGGTTGTCTGTCTCTGTTCGTCTCTATGTGCCCTGTGATAGACTGGCGTCCTGTCCAGGGTGTACCCCTCTTCACGCCCGATGTCAGCTGGGATCGCTCCAGCCCCCAGCGACCCCGACAGGGACAAGCGGTTGAAGATGAATGAACATGAACACACACACACACACACACACACACACACACACACACACACACACACACACACACACACACACACACACACACACACACACACACACACACACACACACACACACACACACACACACACACACACACACACACACACACACACACACACACACACACACACACACACACACACACACACACACACACACACACACACACACACTTTAAGTATTTGTCCTATGCCAGTAAATATGAAAACTGACAGTCAGTTAATTGAGTAGATGAAGTGACCTGGAAGTTTTCTCATCTCCATGTTAATGCGGACCCTCAGGGCACAGTAATGGTGGCCCTCCCTTTCCTCCACAAACAGTGTCTGCACACTCACTCTCATGACTGGCAAGCAGCCCAGGCAAAACAACATACCACGTTTGTGCCATTCTTTGCTCACAATGGCAGCACTTTATTAGTCATTAACAGTTAAATCGACAAATAAGATTGAATAAGGATTCAAGCCGTCACGGATCTCACATCACAAGGACGGAATTAATCGATTGCTCTGGTTGATTATAAGATAATTATAACCATGATATTTCAACATTATCAGCTGATATCTGCACAAGTTAATTAAACTCAATAACTGGATAATGACAGGGTTATATCAAATAAGTCACAACATAGTAGGCCTCATCACTCGTGAACACTTCAGATGATTAAAAGTCCTATTGTCTTCTTCTCCCATGGTCAGAGGGTGACCCCGTTGCTATGGTCACTTGACTCTAATATCAATGCAAACACCTTCTTGCTGTGCCAGGAAGACTGTTGACCGGGGCTGATGCTCTGCAAGGGATTGCCCCCTCAAACACACACACAAAGAAAGGCCTATGTAAACAAACATATTCATGAAACCAATGCAAAATAAACATATTTACATATCAACACGCGTGCAAACACATGCACATCCAAAGTGGACGCATACGGCTGCACATACACACTTCCACAAGCCTTACATAAGACAGCTGTTCTGCACGTCAGGCCGAATGCTTTCAGTAATTCATCCACCCACAAGTGTATAATAAAGTTATTCTAACCCCACCCCACTGGGACCTCTGGCTCTGGCAACCAAACAACTGTGGAATCTAAACACTCAGCCCACATGTGCATCACATCAAACAGCACCCTCACTGTGGATGCACAACAGTGCAAAACAAGAGACTGTTCAGCTTCATCAGACTCCTTCAGAGCAGTAAAATGAAACACTGATGTTGCAGATCAGCAGTGCAGCTCAGTACAACTTTATCAAGATCACCCCCATCATGAAAGCATCAGAGGCCGACTACAATCAGAACTGATATATTTCCAACTTACAAGCATGTACCAGGTAAAGTAATTGAACTAAGGTTTATTACAACTTTGTCACACATTTTCACTGTTCAACCCCGTCTAAGCTTATTAGCTGTGTCCTACCATCCAGTTTCAGTCAACATCTAATTTTGGATAATCTGATCCACAAAATACAAATAGTTTTTAGAAATTGATGGCGCAGAAGTTGCGATGGTATTGCTGTTAGCGACTGAGCTTCTAACCAGTAAGGAAGCTTGTTAGGTCAGAGAGCTTTTGTCGATCTTCAGTAAAACTCTCACATTAATAAATGACAATCCAAGAACAAAATGCCAGGGGGAAAAAATGGCACAGAAGGGAGAAAACTGAGAGAAGCTTGGAGCTTAACTGTGACTGACTAGAGCTAGCATTTCTTTGTGTTACCTTCCTAGCTTCAGCCTTTAAACCTTGGTTTTGAAGTTTACTTTAAAGGAAAAGTTAGAACTTTTGGGAAATGTGCTCATTTGCCTTCCTTCCAAGAGTTAGATGAGAAGATTGATGACATTCTCATGTGTGTACACTGTAAATATGAAGCTACCATTAACATTTTGATTTCATTACCTTTGGACAGAGCCATGCAAGTCATTTCCCCTCATTTCCACTAATTGGCTACTGAATTAGCTTCGTATTTACTGTAGAGACTGCCAGAGTGGTATTGATCTTCTCATTTAGCGCTTGGCAAGAAAGCAAATAAATGTATTTCTCCATTGCACTATATTATATGCTTGTAAAATAACAAGGTTGATAAAATGTTATCACTGTTATATTTCTCATCAGTTTTCATTAGGCGTAACCGACACATACACAAAGGCTCAAAATATCAGGCATGGTGTATAATCCTGTCTAACACCGCGGGCCTCGGCCCTGTCTGACCAAACCCAGAGCCACATGCTGAAACAAGCCAAATGTATGACGGATGAAGTCAAAACCCAGAGAGAGAGACAAGAAAATCCAAGATAATAAAATGAAGCCCACTTGTGCACAAGCACACACATCCTCTAACAAAAGGAATCACTGGAGTCCAAGACTCAATCAGTTTGCAGAGTAAAGGGAGAGTGGAGCCACATGTTTTTGATAAGTCTTCTAGCAGAGCAGGGTGAGGTAATGATGAAGTCATCTCTGTCCTCTGGACAGGTTCAAATTCACTGGGCTGTGTGCGTTTTAAATGGCTTCAGGCTCACCAACACACACAAGCAATCTTTTTTGCGGTGTGCGCTATGCTACTTGTATTGTAAAAAAAAAAAAAAAAAACTTTTATAGACGTTTGCAGTAAGTATCAGGATAACTGATAACTGCAACATATATGCACCTCATATTCTTCAACAAACCCGTCATCAGAACCACAAAAAAATACATTAATTAATTATGTTCTCCCTCCTCATAGTTCAGTTCCTGTTTCCACCAAAACATTCCCAAGCAATCAAGTCTTACTATGGACATGCCTCATTAATAGTCCCTGCAGACGGCACTCAACCGCTCACTGCCACTATGTTACTAATCTATTAGTCTGTCTGTCCAGTCCCCCACCACAGTGGACAATGTACTTCCTGTGTCTCGGCATGGATCTTAAGATTAGCTGAGCTGCCTCAGATTATTATTAAACCATTCATTAGTGCAGAGAAAACACACAAGAGAACAGCTCAGACAGGGGGCCTGTTGCAGATGTGTTGAGAAGAAAAATTCTCCTCCGCTCAGAGCTATCTAAATGTTATTCTGCGAGCACTGTAACGCTTAACACTTAGGTCTATTACAAATACAACATGGATGTGGAGGATACAAGATTCTTATTGGCTGACGCATTATTTTGAGACTGCACCATGCCTCTGATATCATCGCTGTTCTCAAAACACAAAAATGTCGTCAGTGGTGATTGCTCTATGACTGCAAGGGAAGCTCAGCTTCCCCAAAATTGTCACCCCCAAAAAAGAAAAAGTACTGCTGTGTGTACATTTCATTGACTAAATACGCATTAGAAAGCCTCCATCTTTTGTTCAGAATCAGCTACTTATCACAGGTAACCGGTGCAACTTCCTTCTCATTCATCCCCACAGCGCCACAGCGCTTTACACAGTCGGACGCTCAGCTTCTACTGACTTCAGTGGGGAAGAGTAGAGCGGGTTGTTCCACTGCAGCGAAACTAGACGGTCATTGGATAAACGCTAGGCTTTGTCCCGTCCATCAGACACTCAGCGTCTCTGGGGGTCTATGGGGCAGACTCGGACGCTCGGCTTCGGCATGATGATTGGATGAGCTGTCTGAGGCGGAATCCTTTTTGATTGACAGCTAAAAGAGCGAATCAGCGATCTTGAGGAATTAACATCCAGCAGAGCATTTTCCAAGATTTTCATTCTGTTGTTCTGAACTGATCCCCAGTGTCTTTGTTAAAAACGACTAGCGTTGTGTTTGGCGACTCTTTTTTATGTCACTCTACAGTTTCTTTCCCCAACAAGCAGCGGCAGCTGTGGAGCTTCTCCCCCGGTCACCATCACTCACACTCACAGGCGGTCACACTTCACAGTAGCCTGGCGCAGCAGCTCCAGCTGGGCCGAGGCAGCCTAGCTCTGCTGGCCATTGAGAGGACACTGTTCAAGTCCCTTTGAAAGGACGCCTAGTTGGTATGACAAGGTCACAGATCATTTTCTTGAAAAGGAACGAAGGGTAGAATTTACATTTAAATAAACAAACACATTTATGATGTAGGCTGGAAAAATTAGCTTCCCCTCCTTGAAAGACCAGCAGCTTCCACTGCTTCAAAAGGAAGTAATATGCCTCTTCTTTAATCGACTAAGACTTGATACAAACCTCCCTGTCTCGCCTCCCAAGAGTCCCAAGCAACTGCAATATTCATGAGGACCTTATGAAACACTGGATAATGGAGTTCACATCAAAGAAAATGTGCGGAGGTGGAGTAAAAATACATATGGAGTATGTTTGCAATTTCCATCTATTCCGTCACTGGCTCTGGGTTAGATATTTGACTTGTAAAAAGTCCCTGAAGGATTTTGCACGGGGGCCCCCTCATTCTGAGTAAATCACAATATGAGGGGAATACCGTTTTAGCTTTCATGTCCATATGGTGAACATTCACAGCTTTTCAGAGGGCTCTGCAGAGCAAAATAAAAGGGAGAAAGAAAACAAAAATAAAAAAGGTCTTTTGGAGACAGTTACCATATTTGTCTGGGCCCTTTTTAAGTTCAGACGGCCAGGCTTTGGTGTGGAAATGGATATCCTCAGAGAGTCATTACAGGTTGAGATCTTTGAGTCAGGGGTACTGAGGAGGTGCTTGCGGGTAACATGCAGTTTTGAGGGGGACTTTTGAACCTGGGGATATGACAAGTCGAAAAAGAAAAAAAAGAAGAGAAAAGACTAAACAAATGATGAAAAGGTGGGAAATAGAGCAAGCAAGAAGCTCGAAGGAGCTGTATGCGCCCATAGGGTGACCCCACTGGAGCCCATTTAATAGTGAATGTTTTCTTCAGGATACTGTTGCATGCAAAGTGAAAGTCAATGTTACTATGAATACACTGGTAAACAAAACACTTTTACTACCAGTTTTTTATTAACATGACATAAACTACAAGTTAAAGGTTCCCGTAACACATGATTTGCCATGGGAGAATGCCAAAACTCTGTGTTTGAGCCGAGAAATTGATTTATAAATAACTTCCAATAACTTATGGATAGTCATTTTATGTTTATTTTAGCCTATTAAAATATAACTCTGCATGCTGATCTACATACTGAAGATAAAGTAATTTAACATAAATGTAATATACACCTCTTGATGACTCAACAGTGCTTGTCTTTGTGTAAGACTTCAAAGATCTCTTACTTTGGCAATTCATAGTGCCAAGTCACAAAGACTATGCTGTCACTGACAGTCACCTGCCAAAATCACACACAGGGACAGTGAAAATGAACAGGATAAAAACAACACAACAATTTCCCACCAGGATTGTCTCATTTTTAAAAAGACGAAAACCATACAATCCAAGTCATCTTAAAGATGCTATTACACATTAGGAACATGTATTGACAGGCTACACCTCATTTAAATATATAAAATTATAAGTGTGCTTGCTTTGTCACTTCAACACAGCAAGGGGGTACGTGACTTGTGGTATCAATATAGTCTGGAAATGTGGCGTTGTGAGTAAATGATTGATGTATTACATAAGTAAATCAGGTGCAGGAGGGAGGTAACTGACCCTTACCTTTCACCTCCTACCATAAAAAGAGTGCCTCAAGTCTTGGCATATATGACAGAGCTTTGATTTCCCTGCAAATGTATTAAACATACATCATTGATAAAATAAAATCTAAAAAAAGAAAATCTAAAATCTTTATTGTCATTTTTTAAGGACGAAACGAATCACAGTTTAACAGCTTTCAAGTGTTTGCAATATAAATAGCAAAAATATAAAACAGTAAAACATAAAATAAAATATAAAAATCAAGATAAGATACATACGTGCGTTAATTATTCAGACCCCTTTACATTTTTCACTCTTTGTTAATTTGCAGCCATTTGCTGAAATCATTTAAGTCTGGAAGTCCTTCGTGTGTTTTTTGGCAAACTCTAGGCAGGCTTTCATGTGTCGTGCACTGAGGAGAGGCCACTCTGTCATAAAGCCCGGATTGGTGGAGGGCTGCAGTGATGGTCCACTTTCTAGAACTTTCTCCCATCTCCCCACTGCATCTCTGGAGCTCATCCACAGTGATCTTTGGGTTCTTCTTTACCTCTCACCTCGGCTCTTCTCCCCGGTTGCTCAGTTTGGCCAGCTCTAGGAAGAGTTCTGGTGGTCCTAAACTTCTTCCATGTAAGGATTATTGAGGCCACTGTGCTCTTAGGAACCTGAAGTGCAGCAAAGATGATTTTGTAACCTCGGCCTGATCTGTGCCTTGTCATAGTTCTGTCTACGAGCTCTTCGGGCAGTTCCTTCGACCTCATGATTCTCATTTGTCCTGACATGCACTGTGAGCTGTAAGGTCTTATATAGACAGATGTGTGCCTTTTCTAATCAAATCCAATCAATTTAATTAAACATGACTAGACTCCAATAAAGGTGTAGAACCATCTCAAGGATGATCAGAAGAAATGGACAGCACCAGAGTTAAATAAACGAGTTTCACAGCAAAGTGTCTAAATACTTATGGCCATTTTTCAAAATAGCAAAACATTTCTACAATTCTGTGTTTTTCTGTCAAAGTGGGGTGCTGTGTGTACATTAATGAGGAAAAAACAACTTAAATCATTTTAGCAAATGACTGCAGTGAAAATCTAAGGGGGTCTGAAAACTTTCCTTACCAACTGCAGAAACACAATGAGGTGTTAATATGATGTATACAAAAAGTGCAAAGTAAACGGAGGGTGAGGGGGTCATTGCACATTCAGTTCACTTCAATATGACAACAATACAATACAGATAAGTCAACATAAATGATCCAGCACCGGGGAAACTCACAATAAACATTACATATACTTCCAGAACTAATGGACAAATAAGCGTTTTTGGAAGGTGTGCCTGAAATATCCAACAGACGGCAACAACAACTCACACAGGAGGCTATTTAAGACCAAGTCCTCAACGTAAACAATAGGCAGCTGTTCGGATAACAAGTGTGGACAAAGTTGCATATTTTCACAAGCTGCTGCACAAAATGCTGGCAACTTAAGCGCATGTGACGCATGAACTTGTTTTACCGCAATATTTTCATTGAAACACCAGCTATGGTAAGGATATGCAACTATAAAGTAACACATACCGTGTTATTTAAATATTATTTAAATGGACAAATATATGGAAAAATTGACCCACATACCGTCTGTGAGGCTCACCACGTCCGGCTTAAGCGCTGACAGCCGGACCCGCACAAACACAAGTGTACCCCGCACCTTTTTTCACTTGAATTCAATGGTTCCCTTTGCAGCGCGACGTGTCCGAACACTTTCACTGATGTTCAATCGCTAAGACGGTGCTACCCCGCTCCCTGCGGGCTGTGCAGGCAGCTGACACATGATGTGTACATCTAATTTGCCGGCTAAAGCGGAAATGCTTGCTCACAATATGGCAGGAAGCGGATTGTCATTCACCGCAACAGGTGGCGCATAATTTCGCGAATCCCTTGCTCAAGACGGCGCACGTGAGTGTTTTTTATGTGTATTATTTGTTTGTCCCAGTTTAGACAGAAAGAGTGTAACACAATCTTTAGAAGACATACCAAGGAACATGTTTCACAGTAGCCTACAGCGTTCAAACAAATGTAAATCGTTGAGTATGTTTTCTTTTTGGACAATGTTGGCTAAAAATGGCATTCTGTATATTAGTCACAATATGCTGCATGCACATATAATATACCTTGTTGGAATCCCTGTCATACGTAATATCAGCTTACAGATAAATATGTAGTGTTTACTCACTGTATAGTAAATCAGTATATCAAATATGCTGCACTGCCTCCATCTAGTGGCCGTAAGGATGCTGGTGTACAACAATGAACCATCCAGGAACAGCACCTGTATAAATCATAGTGATTTTTCTCTTTTTCTGTGTTGGATGTTTTTGTCATAGTAATGTCATGGTTGAAACATTGTCTCTTTCAATAAAAATACTATATCCAAGAAAAAGAAAAGAAAACATACTGTATGGATTTACTCAGGTGGCATTTTTCTTTATTATACAGCAGATCTCATCTCATCTCATCTTAAACCGCTTATCCGGGGTCGGGTCGCGGGGTCAGCAGCTTTAGCAGGGGACCCCAAACTTCCCTTTCCCGGGCCACATTAACCAGCCCTAACTAGGGGATTCCGAGGCGTTCCCAGGCCAGTGTGGAGCTATAATCTCTCCACCTAGTTAGTGTTGTTTTCGTCAATGAAAATGATGACGAAATATTGTCGTCAACGAACCTTTATCACGTGACGAAAACTAGACGAGACGAAAAGAAAATGCTGGGCATGTGACGATGACTAAGACTAAATATATAATGCAATTTCGTTGACGAATAAAAACGATTATTATTCAGTCACGTTATTATTATTATTATTTTGAAGTTTTCTCCCAGTCTCACGTCTGGGCGACGTCACTTCCTCAATCCCCACACGCGCATTATTTCGATTCTGAAGATGCCGCTGCTGTAGGTCAGCGTTAACGTTAGAGTTAACTAAACTAAAGAAACATGAGAACAAAGTGTGACACCAGCCGGGGGTCGTGTTTGGAGAAATGTGACCACAAAATCACAGGAAAGAACACCACGGATCTTAAGAGACACCTCAGAGCATCCCATAATGACATTTAGGTAAGTCAAGACATAACGTAACGATACTTTCTGTTTTGGAAAGCTCATGCGACATGAGGCTACGGTTAATGTGTCGGGCTTAACGCTAGCTTTAGACGTTAGCCACTGGAGCTGCGAACAAGTGTGTTTGTGTGTGTGTGTGTGTGTGTGTGTGTGTGTGTGTGTGTGTGTGTGTGTGTGTGTGTGTGTGTGTGTGTGTGTGTGTGTGTGTGTGTGTGTGTGTGTGTGTGTGTGTGTGTGTGTGTGTGTGTGTGTGTGTGTGTGTGTGTGTGTGTGTGTGTGTGTGTGTGTGTGTGTGTGTGTGAGACTAGCGTGTGTGTCTGCGTGTGAGACTAACAGGCGTGTGTGTGGGTGTGTGTGTGTTTTTAGTTCCTACCTGAGAGACTGACTCACTCTATCAGTGCACTAAACTTCCCCTTGTTGGCCAAATACTTTCACTAGTTTTGTATTTCACAGAGCAAATCACACTGAACTGAATTTGGCATCAACATAAATTGGATTACTTATTCTAGACCTGTACACGCATGTAAACTAAAGATATCTGCATGGGTTTGGCTCAAAGGAAATGTTGGTTTTGTCAATACTACTAGGTACTTTTATCATATTGATTAAATATAATTGCATTACTAAAAAGAGACTAATATACAATTTCCATCGACTAAAACTAGACTAAAATGCTCAGACTTTTAGTCGACTAAAACTAGACTAGACTAAAAGTAAAACAGGCCGCCAAAAACAACACTAAACCTAGTCCTGGGTCTTCCCAGAGGCCTCCTCCCAGCTGGACGTGCCTGGAACACCTCCCTATGGAGGCGCCCAGGGGGCATCCTTACTAGATGCCCAAACCACTTCAACTGGCTCCTTTCAACGCAAAGGAGCAGTGGCTCTACTCCGAGTTCCTCACGGATGGCTTAACTTCTCACCCTATCTCTAAGGGAGACTCCACCCATCCTCCTGAGAAAACCCATTTCAGCCACTTGTACCCACGACCTTGTTCTTTCGGTCATGACCAGCTTTCATGAACATAGGTGAGGGTAGGAACGAAGATTGACTGGTAGATCGAGAGCTTTGCCTTCCGGCTCAGCTCTCTTTTCGTTGGTGCGGTAGAGCAACTGCAACACCGCCCCCGCTGCTCCGATTCTCCGGCCAAACTCACGCTCCATCGTCCCCTCACTCGTGAACATGATCCTGAGGTACTTGAACTCCTTCACTTGGGATAAGGACTCATTCCCTACCTGGAGTAAGCAATCCACCAGTTTTCCTGCTGAGAGCCATGGCCTCAGATTTAGAGGTGCTGATCCTCATCCCAGCTGTTTCACACTCGGCTGCAAACCAATCCAGTGAGTGCTGAAGGTCACTGACCAACGATGCCATCAGGACCACATCATCTGCAAAAAGCAGCGACGAGATCCTCAGCCCACCGAACTGCAACCCCTCCCCACCATGACTACGCCTCGATATCCTGTCCGTGAAAATCACAAACAGGATTGCTGACAAAGCGCACCCCTGGTGGATGCCAACCCCCACTGGTAACGAATCCGACTTACTGCCGAGGATCCAGACACAGCTCTCGCTTTGGGTGTACAGAGATTGGATGGCCCACAGAAGTGACCCCCTCACCCAATACTCCCGCAGCACCTCCCACAGTATCTCCCAAGGGATCCAGTCATATGCCTTCTCCAGATCCACAAAGCACATGTGGACTGGATGGGCATACTCCCAGGCCCCCTCCAGGATCCTTGTGAGAGTGAAGAGCTGGTCCGTTGTTCCACGTCCAGAACAGAATCCGCATTGTTCCTCTTCAATCTGAGGTTCGACTATAGGATGAACCCTCCTTTCCAGCACCTTGGAGTAGACTTTACCAGGGAGGCTGAGTAGTGTGATACCTCTGTAATTGGCACACACCCTCTGGTCCCCCTTTTTAAATAGGGGAACCACCACCACCCAAGTCTGCCACTCCCTTGGCACTGTCCCAGTTGAAGATCTCTCAGACAGGGGCCTCCTCCAAACCTTCCCAGTTCACCCCCACTACTCGTTTCGGCTTTCCTGGTCTGTCTAGAATCTTCCCCCATCCCCTAACCCAACTCATCACCAGATGGTGATCAGTTGACAGCTCTGCCCCTCTCTTCACTCGAGTGTCCAAAACATATGGCCTCAGATCAGATGATACTATCACAAAATCGATCATCGACCTTTGGCCTAGGGTGCTCTGGTACCACATACACTTATGAGCATCCTTATTTTCGAACATGGTGTTAGTTATAGACCATCCGTGACTAGCACAGAAGTCTAATAACAGACGACCGCTCGGATTTAGATCAGGAAGGCCGTTCCTCCCAATCACGCCTCTCCAGGTGTCTCCATCATTGCCCACGTGGGCGTTAAAGTCTCCCAGCAGAACTATGGAATCCCCTACTGGAGCTTCATACAGGACTCCATTCAGGGTCTCCAAGAAGGCCGCAGGGACTCTCTTCTCTATATTATACAGCAGTCAAGTAAGTCTGGTGCATGCACCCAATTTCATGTAAAAGCTGTATTTTATTCTAACAGCTTTTTATCAAAAGGTTATGATGGTAAAGCAATATGCATGCAGGATGAAGAACATTTGTTCGTTAAAATTGCTGTATAGGACCGCACATGTAATAACCACAAATGTTTACTTTGATCACTTTTCTCCAGCAAGTGTCAAGTCTTCTTATTGCAGTTAAATGATATAAAGTGATCAGGAAAATCAACATCATGATTTTCAAAACCCACAGTATAATCCAATGTATTGTCTGTTGTCGATATCATATCGGGTTACAAAATGTGTTAAATGTGTGATAAATAATAATAATAATAATAATAATAAATCTGTGATAAAAGTACGGTGTGTTGATGCATCATTTAAATAGCCAGTCAAAACCATTTACTGCCAGCCGTTGTTAGTAAATGGAAAACAATCAGCCTATTCATTACCATCCAAAGCTGCATCACATGTTTCTTATTATCCACAGAGACAATCAGGTCGGCCTCTTTGAGAACAAGCTCTGCAGCAAGATGAGAGATTTGAGGGTTAGGAAAACATCAGCTCATCTCAACATCTCATGCATTAATATCAAGTACGTTTTACTGGCAGAAAATATTGCAGGCATGCAGTGTGTTTGTCCCAATTATCTTTTCTATCAATCAATCACGGAGGACATCATTCACAAGGGCCTGGAATACAGCTGGGGCATTGGTAAGAACAAAGGGCATAACCAGATACTCAATCCGGACCAGATGGTACACGTTGCGGAGGTCCAGTTTAGAGAAGACGGTGGCGCTGCAGTTCAAAGGCGGAGTTGATCAGTGGCAACGGGCACTTGTTCTTGACAGTTATATTGTTCAAACCACGGTAATCAATACACGGTCGTTGTGATTTGTCTTTCTTGGCCACAAAGAAAAAACCCGCTCCCAGCGGAGAGAAAGAAGGACGGATAATCCCGGACTTGAGAGATTTATTGATATAGGTCTCCATTGCCTCACGCTCAGTTCCCTGACAGATTATTTAGGCGACTGGTGGGAAACGTCGACCCGGATAACAAATCAATGAGGCAATCGTAGGGACGGTGAGGTGGCAAGGATTGAGCCTTAGTCTTGCTAAACACTTCGGCGAGGTCATGATACAGTGGTGGCTCGGAGGACAGATCAGGGGGTTCAGGCAACGAGGAGCTGGGGTCACTGATACACCTAGCTGGGGCCGAGCCATGCCAGGACGACTGACAACTGCTACTCCAACTCACAACCCTGCCTGTAACCCAGTCAATTACAGGATTGTGAGTGATGAGCCAAGCAAGACCAAGAACTACAGGGGCATTAGCAGAGGGCATAACGTGAAAGGCTATGGTCTCCGTGTGATTCCCAGCTAGCGGCAAAGTCATGGGAATCGTCTCAACTGAGATCTGGGCTAGCTCTTCACCACCGAGACCATTAACCACTAGTGGAGAATCTAAAGGTACGGTCTGAATCTGGCTATTACGTACCAATTCAGCATCCAGAATGTTTGTATCTGCCCCTGAATCAATTAAGGCTTAGAGGGGGTAATCTCTGTCCTCGCAGCTCAGGTTGATAAGTTTACGGGAAGTGCAGGGACAACAGAACGACTCACCAGAACCCTGTCTGCAACTGGTGAGCCTTGGAGTTTAACCGGACCAAGCAGGAGGCCAGTTGGTGGTTAGGAGTCCCACAGTAAATACACAGCCTCTCCCTGAAACAACGCTGGCATTCTGCCAGTTAGGCAACTACGACCCAGTTGCATAGGCTCCTCCCTGGAAGGAGCAGAGGGCTGAGGACACTCGAGTGAACTGGGTTGCAAGGCCGACTAGTAACAGGGTCGAGCGGAACTGCAAGTGGCATCTGAAAAACAGGAGGTAATGGCCGACACTCACGGCGTCTCTCATGGAGATGGTTGTCTATCTTTATAGCTAACCCGATGAGTTCCGGAAAGCTACTGGTCTCGGATCTACCCACCAAGCTGGTGCAGGTTGAGCCACTGGTTGCTAGTGTCACAATCAGAAACAGGATGATCAAACACAGAAAGCATTTCACAAGAAAATTGCCAAAAAGTGTCGTGTTCAGTCTGGGGGTTATGCCAGAAAGCTGCTTCCGAGGTATGGGCCCTACCAGTGAGCAAGCCTAACACATAGGCTATCTTAGCACCATTGTTAGCGTAAGTAAGGGGCTGTTGGCCAAACACTAGTGAACACAAAAACATAAAATCTCTTCCCATCATAACGCTCATGTGCAGGTACATAATATTATTCACTGGGGTAGCGGGTGACTCAGCGTTAGCAGAGGAAGCTTGGACAGACCTAACCTGGATACTCTCCATGCGGGAAACACAAGCGGACAACTTACTCGGGCTTTCCAGGATACCTTGTAGTGTATGCGAGTGTTGACCGAGTAAGATTCCCTGAGCGGAAACCGCCTGGTGAACGGAAAATCGCGAAGGAACAGTCACATTGTCTGCGGGTCCATTTTCTAGCCAGACCGTTCTGTCATGAACGGTGCGGGGAATAACTCCATGGAGCAGGACCCAAATGCAGACAAGGACACAGAGTAAGATTTAAACAGATATTTAATAAACAAAAACAAGAAGCAAACAAAAACCATGGAATGGGAGAACAGGTACAGGGTCTGGGTGAAGATGAGGGTTAAACCAAACGCGGCGATCAGGAGACGAAACACGAACGAGTAGTGGAGAACAGGAACTCGAGAAACTATAACAAAGGAAACTTTGGAAAAAATATTAACATAAACCAACGCAACACGGAAAAGGAACATGATCATAAAGTAGGTAGCCAACCAAGAGAGAGACACGAACCATGAAATAGCAGTCACGTTTCACGTCCGGCTATTTATCCAGGCGTTGATGAGGAGATGCGCCACAGCTGGGCGGAACCACGCCTACCAGCTCCAACAGACAAACAAATAGGGAATGACACATGCAGGGGGAAACAGACAGAGGGAGACAAACTCACACAAAAGGAAGAGGGAAGAGATTGACAGGACTGGAATCCTGACAGAATGTTCTCAGTCACTTAAAAAAATTAATAAAATAAAAAGAACAAGTCAATGTAACAGCAGTGGAGTTTCCAAACTTTTTTAACTGGGGTGGTCCAGGTGGGGTACTGGATTACGCCTGTGCCACACACACGCACACGCACTCACACAAACACACGCACACACACACACACACACACTGACACATGCCCACACGCACATGCACGCGCCCGCATGCACACACACACACACACACACACACACATGTTGGAATGACAGGAAACTTTCCACTACTATCTTCACTAGCCCTTATTGTCAGTATCTTTAGTTTGTAAAGTTTCATGAGGCTGTAATGATCCTAGAGGTCACAACAGGTCATTTTTATTCTTCCAAATTTTTTATTAAATTTGGCAGACAAATACACAAGAAGAAGCATTACAGTCGTAAACCCCAACAAAAAAACAACACAAATCCCGCCATCCCTCCCAACAACCCATGTCAGACACGGTCACAATAACCAACCAAGCAACCAAAAAACATATAACATAAGTAGATAGGTAAAAAATAATAATAATAAATAATACGTTTTTCAAGAAGGATGAAAACAAAAACCAAAGAAAAGGTTGGGGGGGGGGGGGGGGGTCTCTCCTTCCAAGCACTAGGAAGTGTCCTCAGCATCATCAGGAGTAACAGTAAGACTATTACTAATAAGAGCCAGCAGTGGGTCCCAGGTTCGGTACAACAGGTCATATACGCTTAGGTCAAGTCCAATTTGAAATGTCAGTCATATGACTTGTTTATCCTCCTCTCAGCACACCTGGCAACCATTGTTGACATCTTTGGCATATTTGCCCATCCTTCCAACACTTGATGACAAAGCTCATTGTCCTCCAAGTGTTCTCAGTATGATATAAAAAAAACCTGTTTTAAAATGACCTTTAGAATGTCTACCTTTGCCAGCTTGTATGAGTTTGTAAATCTAGGCCATCTAGACACAACCAGAATTGACAAGGTGGCAATACAACTTCAATGGAGATGGTGATTATTTATTTATTTCCCTCCATCATTTGCAGGGCTTAAATGCCGCTTTATTATGAGGGGGCACATTTGTGTCATATAAAACAGCTGTTTGCATCAAAAGCTCTATTTTTCTATTTCTCTATTTATTCGTCTCTGTGCAGTGGAAAGGCCGTGAAATGGCAACCCACATGGTATTCTGTACAGCATTCACAATATGCTGCATGCAAATATATCAGAAACTGGTCCAGAGTTCAGGATGTGGAAACTGTCCACACATAGAGGCAACACCTATGTGTGTGCCTTATCTGTTGTTTGAGGAAGAAAGCTCTGTGTGTTATTTTTGTGTTTATGCCTGGCAGCAAAATATCTCCCCTTTCTTGGATCATGAAGTACATTTTGTAATAAACATGACTCTCAGTCTAAAAGGAAAAAAAACGTACTTATAAGCTAGTTGTGAGTGACAAAAACTTTTTAAGTAAAAATCCTAGAGCTGAAAAACTGGAACTTTGATTGCTAAGCGACAGTGGGCACAACTGGAGCCACATGTGCGAAACTCTAACCACGTTTGCACGGCGGCAGATGGACCGAAGTCTAGTTTGGTTTTCATTGCTTGGACAGAGTTTTGAAAAGTCTACACACTAATCATATGGCTTTAATCACGACCTGCATAACACTGTGGATTTACAGCACTTTGTTAAAATGCTAACACACCGCTGTCAAAATTGTAAACCGCACATTAAAACAGAATGGACTTCAGCCTGGTGAATTTCAAACACTACTGAATGCAATTTGGCTGAAAGCTTGAGCAGGTGTCTTGTTTTAGACTTGAACACACATATATACTGTATATGGGGAAAGCTCAGAAATATTTTTTTTGAAAATGAACCGAGGAAGACAGGTTGGTGGAGGGAGAAGAGTGGAAGGGAGAGTGCAGACGCGTGGAAGAAGACCTAGACGACAAGACCAGACAAAGAGGTGTAATTTCTGATGAAATAAAGGCTACACTTATAGACCATGGGGTTAGGTATCAGTGTAGTGTGTGTGTGTGTGTATGTATGTATTTGCAGATGGTAAAGCTGTGTGTCTACGATCACTTCACGATTCCAGCTCCTGCTGCAATCAGTGATCTAAACAAGCCAAGTGAAGGACCTCCTGACCCACTTCACACATCCTCCAATATGTGTAAATAGCTGCATGGCCTACACCAAAAATAACCCACAATCATGGGTCATCAGGCTGCTATTCTTAGAACAAGTTACTATTTCTTTTTTTTACCTCAACCCTGTCACAAGGACAGCTGAGGCATATTGTGTGAGACTGACTGAGGAAGAGGCAGAAAGACTCAGCAACCAGCTGGAAAAAAACATGAATACATTACATACACATTATTTTTTTCCACCAAACAAGACCATATACATTTTTTACAAGATGATTCAGTTGCTTTGTTTTGTTCAACTACATGTATTCACGAAAGGCTGAATTTTTGTATGAAACACTTTATTTGTTTCTTTATTGTCTTTATGTTAATAGATTGCTGCTGTTTATTGTCATCCGTGCGTCCCTCTTCTATTAAGCATAATCTTCTCTTACAAAGCATACTAGCAAATATCAAAGATCAGTTCAGTTTTAAATGCAACCAACTCAGAAAGTTTACTTTTCTCTTAGTCCTTCAAAAATATTGAGTGAAAAAAGCTCAATCAAACCGTTGATATAATGCTATAATAAATGAGTTATAATGTGTGCTTTGTGAGCCACTCCTATATATGTCCTATTCATTTGAACTGAGAGCCCAACAGAACACTTGAACACTATGTTCAACAAGTGCTTTTTTCTTGCCAACTGTTTATTTTGACTTGAGTCATGCCCACGACAAGGGACAGGCCACCTCCACCCACGCAAGGCTGCCAAATATTCTTCCTCCCGCCCCTGCCTCTCTAAATGAGACACTGTTGCTTTGATAACCAATCACAGGCTGACACAGACAGAGTGCAGCTGAAAGAAAGAAGCACGGCAGAGGCTGCAAACACATAACAAACATGTTCATGTAGAACTCTCTTACATTAGAAACACACACTCCATCATTTTTGACATTGATCTTCTTATGCTGTAACTGAGCAGTTTATTTTTAAATTCTTACCAACACCTTAAATGAGGATTTGCGTGACTTCAGTGAATTTTTTTGCAACATTATTTTTTCTGTAAATCTAAATAGACCATTTCTCTTTAGTTGATCTTCCACCATGTGCCTTCTGACAGCCGCCCTGCTGCTTTCTTTACTGAGTAAGTATTTTGCAATCGTGACCTCTGCACAAAGTGCAATATTGCCTTCATGAATGATTTATGTATTCAGCAGTATAATATTTATGTCAGGGGTTTTAAACCATGTAGGACAGTGAGGACAGTGTCTGCAGTTGTTCTGCCAACAGATGGTCATTTCTCTGACCTTTATTTTATTAGTCACTCTTGTTCTTTGGTTGTAAGAAAAGGCACATGGCCACAGATTTATCTTTCTTTGTAATGTTGAACCTGTTTTGAGACCAATTGTGCAATCTCACACCAGCTGCTCAGTTTTATTGATGAAAGTGTAGTAGCTTGCACATGCATCTGTGAACGTCAATAATCAAATTAGAAACATGTGATGTTAGTAAATACTTTCTAACTTTATGTGTAGGGATGAAGTATGCAGGAAATCCTTAGCATTCCAGAACCGAAGATTAACCTGATTAGATTAAAGGCGGTTCTCTTATATTAAAAACCTGGACTCTAAACCTGTGTCTATAACAATGTATGGAAACCAGTTGAAGTGACCTTCCAGGCTCTAGCTACTTTCAAGAATGGGGCTTTGATTGATTGGTTTTGACCTTCAGAAAAATTTTCAAAATTACGCCTTCATTGAGGCTGTCATTGCATTCCACCATAAATCAGTGCTTTGAAGTTGATAAGGTCTGATAAAAACAGGATTTATAACCCTGCACGTTGTAGACCTGGGCATTTGAGGCTATAGCTCGGGTCTCTTGGGAATAGCCCCAGACGTCTGTGCCTTCAAATAAAAATAAACAAACAATACATAATGATGAAGAAAATAGCCCTGTATAGTAGACTTTTATGTGGTTGCATTTTCAGCAGGCGCAGATGCAACACTGTAGCAGTG
Source organism: Echiichthys vipera (assembly GCF_963691815.1). Lineage (NCBI taxonomy): Eukaryota > Metazoa > Chordata > Actinopteri > Perciformes > Trachinidae > Echiichthys > Echiichthys vipera. The sequence goes on from NC_139827.1 coordinate 23,043,584, forward strand.
AAAAAAGCAAAATTCTGACGTGTCTACACTGACGAGTGATAACTTAAAAATAAAACTTAAAAGCAAACCTTACTGCCGGTTTTTGGGTTTAATGAGTGACCCTGTTAACTAGCGACTTTAAGCAGATGTTAAAAACAGGAAAAGAATGCGTAGCTGTCCTTGTGAATGCGTTTATATTTAGTTTTTCATTACAATGTTAAAAATAATGTAATCTACCTGATCAGTCTCTATAGTTTTGTTTGAGGAAATGTGTTTTGTACGTTGCTTGTTGTTAAGGTAAACAGGAGGAGAGCGAGTTGCTCTTCTTGATAATATCTATCTCTAATTAATTTCCTAAATAAATCTATTTATCTTTGAAACCTGTTTGTGTAAACACGTGTGTCACGTAGAATTGTATGTACCATTTTAAAAACCAACCTCCCAGTTTTAAGGAGATTCAGAGTCATGTCTTTGTGGGAAAATAAATGAAAGTCATGAGATTAACCCGGTGCGTCACCATCCGCTTACCTGTCACCCTGGTGTAGTAGTTGTGTAGAACTCAATAGTGAACAGAGTCACTCTGAAACACGGGAAGAAAACATCTGTCGGAGCAATGATGGTTTCTAGTTTACACAGTTTCAGGAGACCTGCAGTGGATTCAACCCAGTCCGATTGACATCGGGTCAGTGCATGATGAGTGTTTCTGAGGCTATAGGCTGTTCTTATGTTCTAGTAACTACAGCTCTGTATTGCTCTGTATTGTATCGTATTGTTTTGTACTGTCTACGTCATCTGTCTACGTCATCTACACATACGCATGCATGTGTCGCTTGATTTCACTAGATTTCCCGTCACGTCGGCTCTGGAAAATGTTGTTTTTAACTTAGTTTATCTATTCTATATTTATAATCACTTGTGCCCAGCTTTTATTGTATTTATTTCTTCAAACCATGGACTGGAGCAATTAATCATCGGGCCTGTGGTTGCCTCTGATTACACCGGAGAAGTAAAACACGGAAGTTGTGACGCCGAATCGCACTTGCGAGGCGCCAATTTCTAAAGAACTTCTTCAACTCAGTGGGATCTAAAAACAACTGGTGAAGTGGGCTGCCCGCCCAGGAGTGAAGAAGGTCTCCCTGCACATTCGGCTCCAGGGCCTAAATTAAACTCACCTTCCTGTGGTGGTTCTGTGTCCCGGGGTGACGGATCCCCAGCACAGGCTGCAATATGATGGCTGTGTGCGAGTCCTGTCTCCCCACGTTCTCAAAACAGAGAGAGAACGTCTCTGGCCTGAAGGCTTACCTCAAGGAGAGGGACAAAATCCTTCTGGATTTCCCCACCATCGCCTTGACCAAGGCTAAGCTCCTGGCCCATCTTAAGGCCATGACGGCTGCCAACAACACCACCCTGCCGTGGACTGCCTCGCCCAACCCGATCTCTCCTCCTTGTCTCGGTTAGGAGCAGCCGCGGGCCAGCGCACCTCCAGGCAGCCCGTGGAACAGAGCATTCCCTCCGTGCTGGTTGTTGGGACCTCGATGGTCAGGCATGTGAGGGTACGTGGAGGCCAGACCTTCTGCCGTCCTGGAGCCCGCATCAGGGAGGTTGAGTCCCCGCCCTCCAGCTGTGTTCACAGCACAGCTCGGCCTCCACGCTGGTCCTGCAAGCCGGTACCAACTATTTAAAGAACCACCAGTCCGAGGTCCTCAAGCAGGACTTCAGGTCCATGGTGGACCGCCTTCTAGACACGGGAAGCCTTTGGTTATTTCCGGTCCATTTCCCCCGCCGCGTTTTGGTGACGTCATGTACAGCCGCCTCCTCCAGGCTGCACCTGTGGCTAAAAGGATACTGCCTGGGGAAAAGTATTCCATTTGTGGACAACTTTACGGCCTTTTTTAACAGACTGTCCTTATCACAGATGCACAGGAAGCAGAGTTGCAGTCTTACACACGTCTCCGCACTCCCTGTGGATCACTTTCCAGCTCAGTATCCTATACAAACGCTGTGTGCCTCACGATCATCTAAATTTATTAAATCAAAAAATAACAGAAGATAAGCTATACAGAAAAACTTGATACAAATCAACACCAAATCTGCGATAATGCAACAAAATCAGAATATAAAATGTTGACTTTTAATCATCAGATCTCTGCCATCTTAAGCTGTATTAATAAATTATTTGATATCAGATAACCATATTGATGTTCTCTGTCTGACTGAAACCTGGCTGTGTCCTGAAGAATATGTTAGCCTAAATGAATCCACTCCTCCCAGTCACATTAATACTCATATTCCTCGAGGCAGTGGTCGAGGAGGAGGCGTTGCAGCTATTTATGACTCAGGCCTATTAATAAACCCGAAACCTAAACTAAATTATAATTCATTTGAAAGTCTTGTTCTTTGTCTTTCACATTCAACATGGAAAACTGTGCAGCCAATTATACTTGTCATAGTGTACTGGGCTCCTAGTCCGTACTCTGAATTTCTATCTGAATTCTCAGAGTTTCTGTCAAATTTAGTCCTTAAATCTGATAAAGTAATCATTGTAGGAGATTTTAATATTCAGATGGACGTTGTTAATAAAAGCCTTAGTATTGTGTTTATCTCTGAATTAGATTCGATTGGTTTTAGTCAGAGTGTACATAAACCTACTCACTGTTTTAATCACATCCTCGACCTTGAATTCATATTACAGGACTACTCACCTCTAGGCAAAAGTGTCTACACTAGATGTGATAGTGCTATAACTAAATTCAAGGAATCGATTCCATCTACATTTAATTTAATGCCTTATCCTAATATTCAAGATTCCTGTTCTAACGTTAGTTTCTCTGAAATTGATCACCTTGTTGACAGTGTTGCAGGCTCACTACGAACAACACTCGACTTTGTTGCTCCTTTAAAAAGATAATGAAACAGAGGAAGTTAGCTTCATGTTATAACTCACAAACGAATTAAAACGAATATCGGGAAAATTGGAAAGTAAATGGCGTTCTACTAAATTGGAGGAATCTCGCTTAGTTTGGCATGAAAGTCAAAAAACATATAGGAAGGCCCTCCGTAATGCAAAGCAGCCTATCACTCATCTTTAATAGAGGAGAATAAGAACAATCCTAGATTTCTTTTCTGCACTGTAGCCAGGCTGACAGAGAGCCACAGCTCTATTGAGCCATGTATTTCTATAACCCTCAGTAGTAACGACTTCATGACCTTCTATTATAACTATTAGAGACAAAATCAACTCGCTTGGCACCAATTTTTCTTCAAACCTAGGAACCTTAGAACCAACTGTACGACCCGATATATTCTTGGACTGCTTTTCTACAGTTGACATAACAAATGAACCTCTACTATTTCGGCATCAAAGCCTACTACTTGTCTCCTAGACTCTATTCCAACTAGGTTACTTAAAGAAGTGTTACCTTTAGATAGCACTCCTGTTTTAGATATGATTAATATGTCTTCATCAGCAGGTTATGTACCACAGTCCTTTAAAGTAGCTACAGCCCCCAATGTTTTCAATAGCTAGTGACACGCCTGTTTATAACATGGTTTGAAATGGTTTGCTTTTAAAATCAATACAAACATACATTGTATTGTAAAAACACACTAATGACAATTATTTTAGAGCAAGACTTTATTAAATTTCGGTTGCCTCCCACAACAACTCTAATTTTATTGCATCGAGGTACCATGTATTTGTCCAATCGACTGAGCAAGCTGCATGGGCAACCATTTATAGTGTGTATGTAAAAGTAATGGACTCACATATCGCCCTAAATCTCATCCGTGCCCTGTGAAGTTGCAAGACCAGCTATCCTCGGATGCGGTCGGCTTGGCTCAGCAGAGATAGAGATAAAAGATAAAATAAATATTTTCAATGCAGTCGTTGCTTCTCTTTTTGTTGCAGACAATGTCTTACAAGCTACTCATTGACCAGATACTTGTAACTATGATTAATTATGAATATTTATGTATATATATATATATATATATATATATATATTAGTACTATGTGTATGTATGTGTATCATGTTAATTGTATTTAACATGATGATTCTGAGGCAAACATACCACATCCAAAGCCGATGCAGAATAAAATGTGTCGATTATGCTGTATGGCAAAAAGTAACATCCATTTAATGATTAACGTGCATACTACTGTCACCTCCTCCTTGTCGTCCTTTTCAGATTCCATTTCCTGTGTTCAGTTTCTGGCACCTCTGAACATGAGAGGAGTCACAGGGCAAGTGCACTTTAACTCCACCTCCCAGATGGCCATTGTCAATGTGTCGGGCGCTGGATCCTGTGGTTCACTTAACTTCTCCCTCAGCGAGTTCCCCCTCATGTATGGCCATTATGCTCAGCCCTGTTCTGAAGTGAATATCGGCTCCAACATCTTCACCTTCACAGCTGATCCTTCCTCATATGTCAACCTGTCACGCCTCCTTGACCACAACTCAAATCTGGATGACTTATCGCTGACTTTGCAGACATGTAATGGCACTAAAGTATGCACAGTTGTAAGTCGAGGTCAAACCCTCAGGACTTATCAGGCCAGATTTACAGGACCAATCGCAGGTAATGCTTACATTCGCTTCAACAAAGGACTAACCAACCCCAGGCTGCTTGCAGATCTATTAACAATTGGTCAGGTCAATGCCTCACACACCAATGTCACTCTCTTTGGATCTATAAGCACTGCTGCAAGCTGTAATGTTCTTCTTGGCAGCTTAGATCCCTCAGCTTTGACCAATCTGGGTGTTGTAAAAGTCGGAACCCCTTTACAGCCTGAGAAATCCCGTATAGACCCTACCAACTTCAACATCAACAGTCGCTTTCTTCTGCTTGCCATGGGGTCAAGTTACCAATGTGCTCAGATTTATATTGTGCCAGAAAAACAGGTGAGCGCTGTTGTGAATATGAGAGGAATCAAAGGATACTTCAGTTTCCGTCAGGCTTCCCCGTTTGATGTGACAGAATTAAGGGTGAACCTGACTAACTTGCAGAGCAGGGTTGGCCCTTACCATGTACACAAATTTCCTCTCCCCTCAATAAGGTCACCTTCATCAAGCCGCTGCTCAAATGAGAATGTGGGTGGCCACTGGAATCCATTCGGTATCAACACAAAAGACCCAACATACCCGAAAGTGCCAGGTTCAACCCACGACAGTTATGAGATCGGTGACCTTAGCGCCAAGCATATGTCCATTGCAGGTAAAAACGAGTCAGACATGATGTTCACGGACTTCAGCCTCCCTCTGTTTGGACCAAACAGCATTGTAGGTCGCTCAGTTGTGATTCACCAAACAGATGGTGCCAGGTTTGTTTGTGCTAGCATCAGCTATCCTGGTGAAGTGACCATAGCTAGAGCCAGATTTCAGACCCATGTGGTTGGTGAGATCTGGTTCACCCAGCTGACAAACAACCCTCTGTCTGATGTCTCCATCTTCATGGATCTGTCATATGGAAATCCCTCAACGACGCCAACAAGAAACCACAACTGGCACGTTCACACCTACCCCATCAGCTCAGAGAGGGATGATGATGAGAGGCGCTGCAGCACAACAGGAGGACACTGGAACCCCTTTAACATTGACACAGGAGACAGCAGCTATGCCCTCCACTGTTGTCCATCTAGTCCCTTGTCCTGTGAAGTTGGAGACCTCTCCAGCAAACACAGCACCATCAACCTCGACTCCAGAGTGGGCACAGTGAAAGCAAAACACTTCTTCACTGACGACACTTCCTGGTTGTCAGGGTCAGGCATGATTGGTCGTTCTGTGGTCATCCATGAGGCAGAAAGAGGAGGGCCAAGGATTGCTTGTGCAAACATCACAATGGTGCGGGTCCCCAAAGCGAGCTTAGGTAGCTGGTATGGGTCCCAGATACCAGGCGGACAGGTCCAGTTCTCCCAGGCTGTCCCACAGGGTCCCACGACTATAAATGTATCCCTGATTAACCTCAACTCCTTAGCTGGGGGTTACCATGTTCACATACTGCCCATCAAACCGGGCAGTGCAGAGCCTTGCTCCAACGCAAACATTTTGGGTCACTTCAATCCATTTGCCTGGAATGTATCAAACAACCCAGCACCTGGAGCTGGAACAGTGGACCAATATGAGATTGGGGACATGGGTGGGAAGTTTGGGAAGCTGAATGATCTCAATGAGCTTCAGGCTGTATACATTGACCCTGACATGCCATTAACTGGACCCTACAGCATCGTGGGAAGGTCTCTGGTGATTCACTACTCAACTAACCAATCAAGGTAAGAACCTGCGTGCTTTAATGTGTTTGTGCTTAGTTGAGAAAGAAACCAACAGATGGTGAAAGTGAAAAAGAGAAGAAGATATGAGAAACTTTCTATATCTGAAAATGGGTCTGAGTATAGTCACCGGTGCCTTTGACATGGAGTCATATCCTTCTCATGTTTTGATTTTAAAACAAACAGATTATCTTCCTCTTTCATTGAGAATAACTTAACAAAATATCGCAGGGAGAAAATGCTAAAGGTTAACCCTGCAGGATTTAGATATGTTTGGCTCATCTGGTGTTTTTGTTTCTTTCTGAGCATGTGTGTATATGGATTTTTGTGTTTTCTGTACAGAATGCGGTGTGTAGACATCTCAGCTGACAGAGATACAGATGGACAATGGACTATTGCCAAGGCTGTCTTCAACGGCACAGTGAACGGGACAGTCAAACTGGTAAGAATCGACAACAGCCAAAGCCAGTTTGTCATACATACTGTACATGCATTTTAAATAACAATAGATTCCACATCAGTATTCTCAATTCAATTAAATTTTTATTTATAGTGCCAAATCAAAACTAAGGTTATCCCTCCCAAGACACTTTCCATATAGAGTAGGTCCAGAGAGAGAGAGAGAGAGGAGAATGGCATCGACAGACAGAGAGCAAGAGACAGACAGATAGACAGACAGAGAGAGAGCATGAGGTGTCAACCAGGATCACGGCAGCAGGCACCACCACGATCAGCAGAGACCTGTGAGACGAGAAAGCATAAACAACTCTGGGGAAGAAGTGAAGTTAGTAACATGCATTAATGGAACATGACTGATACAGACACAGAGAGAGAGGAGGAGAGAGAAGCCCAGAGTATCACAGGAAGTCCCCCAGCAGACCAGGCCTGTAGCAGCATAACTAAGGGTTGGTCCGAGGCAAACCTAAGCCAGCCCTAACTATAAGCTGAGAGTTGGTTCCACAAGAAAGGAGCTTCGTAGCTGAAGGCTCTGCCTCCCATTCTACTTTTGAAGACTCTAGGAACGACAAGTAGCCCTGCATTCTGAGAGCGCAGCAATCTAGTCGGGTAATAAGGTACTATGAGCTCTAAGATACGACGGGGCCTGACCAATGAAAGCTTTGTAGGTGAGAAGAAGGATTTCAAATTCTATTCTGGGTTTTAAAGGGAGTCAGTGCAGCGAATAGATATGTTAAGCATTTCCACACAGGGCATATGTCTGTTCAGTATGAATACTTGAGCACTTATAGTTGTTGAGATTGCAGCTTTCAAACATTACTCCCAGACTTGGCATTATACATTTTAATACTTTGAAAAACGATATAAAAAAAAATAAATTAATATGTACATTTAAATGTTTACATGAAGTTCAGATGACAAAGGGCACGGAAGTACAGACACTAATATAATAATATATAATAAAGAGCGAAGATAACAATAGTCTGAGAGCTTGCCAGCATGCATGGCACACACATTTTTCTCATATACCCACAGGCAAAACCACCTGTAATTATAGTTATCTTAACTCAACAGTCCTATTTTTGTTGGTCAAATACAGGTTGCTAAACTAAGCTATACAAAATGTCAAAACATATTTGATAAACGTAAAAAAACAAGGCCGTCATTTTCAGCAAGAAAGAAAAAAAAGGCTGCATTTCTGTCTCTGCTCAGAAGGCTTAATTTCCCTTGCTTCTTCAGTGGGTTTTTGAACAGGAAGCACAAATTCACACTTCCTATCTGTGCATGAAATAAGATATATTGCCTATTAAGAAGCAGGGCTACATTGTAATACACCTTTTCATGTAAAACAGGAAACACATTTGTCTACATTGATTACAGCATGATTTGACATTATAAAAAGGAATCTGAAAGTGTTTCCTCATTTCATGAGGACATACATTATTCTTCAGAAGTGAGAAGTGAAAATCCACACAAATGTGAAATGCTAGAGTTCAGAGTCAGAAGCCAATGGTTGTCCTGGGCAGAAACAGAACATGTACAAGCTTTTTTCTCTCTTGCCAACTTATTGCCAAGCTGCCACAAAAACATGACTGTTTTTCTGCTGCACTGGACAGACATTGAATTCATTATGCCTGTTGTGGGTTGCATCAAGGAGCCATGCGAAGCAGGGGTGAAATATTTAGTTTAGCTCAGCATTTATTTGCAGGCTTGTGAAACCCACAGGTCTCCTGAACTAGGAAGCTCCGTAAGGGAACAGCTGCCTCTGTCAGTCGCCCTCCAAAGGCCCCATACTGAGCTCTGCACTACGTTTGTGGATAAGAGCTTAATACTGCTCAATAAGAGGCTATATTGTCATGGATAGCCTGGGGAATAAACATGGTCACTTACCCTAATCTGCTAAATTTGCTCAGGCTGATATAACTGAGAGTCGCAGATTGAGTGTAAGAATGGCTTAACAGGTTACAATTCTAAATCCTCACCACTGTCCAATTTAATTGTATATGTGCTCAGCAAAACAAGCACCCAGTTCTGGTGGAACCGTTTAGACTGTTTAAGACTATGAGAGTATGACAGCATGTTCTTCCTTCCAGCGCCAGCAGATGTTTTCTGATGGGAGTAGCAGTGATGTCACAGTGGAGGTGAACCTTCAATCATCGACAAGACAAAATGTAAGTATTGAGTCATATACAAGGGTGATTAGGGGGGACTATCCTAGTGAACTTTAACCCTTTAAGCACAGGCTACGTGGCGAAACCTGGACAGGAAAGATCTGTGATAGGTGAGACCCCTGAGCAGCTGAGCATGTGAGAGGCCGCATGTAAGAATAGTACAATTTTGAACATCGGACCACAGCTAGGCTTTATGCTCAGCCCCCTTATGTTCACACGGTACCTTCACTTGCGACCCCTGACATGGAGAGAACTCGGATTGACACCACCATCATCGGCCAGATTAAAAACATTGATAAGAATTCCTTTCGGGAGGAAGTCAACAATCTTGCAGAGTGGTGAACAGAGAACAACCTATTGCAGCCCTGTGTTATAAAATGACAATAACTTACCCTTGAACTCTGAAAGGGATCGGGAGCCGTATTCACAAAACATCTTACGGCTAAGAGTAGGTCCTAACTTGCTGATTTAGGAGTAACTCTTAAAAATAATATTATAATAATATTTCACTCCTAATTTTAGGACTTAACTTTTTAAGATAAGTGTAATTCACAAAGCATTTTAGCAATAAAACTAGCTCCTAAATCTATAAAAACGTAGGAGTCTTTGAGAGGCAAAGTGAGGGCCAGCGGCTTTCTGTCACTCAAGAGGCTCAAATTATTCCCATTTAATTATTCATAAACTTTAACCTTCAACAGATTAAAAACTAGCCTCCTCAGTGTTGTCATGGAGATATGAACGGGCCTTAAATAGGTTTAATCATGCTTTGAAAAAAGCCTTTTTAACATTTGCTCTATTATGAAACCTTCCCCTAGTGGCCACTATATGAACTGCAGTTTTTGGCACTTCCTTGGATTAACCAGGAAATCACTGTGGTGGGGGCTTGGGTCAACCTCGCCCTCTATTCTTAGCTCCACTCCTTAGTTAAAGTTGATCTCAGAGGCTTTGTGAATAGGTTTTAAGAAATTACATAAACTTTTAGTGCCCCTTAGGAGTACTCTTAGCGCTAAGATAAAATCTTTTGTGAATACGGCTTCAGGAAAATAACATTCACATCAAGAGCCAACTAGAAACAATGCATGAGAGGTGGGATTCTCCTAGCCTCCCACAACCACTGCCACTTAGAAACACTCGCAACTCATAGTGCCAGAGTTGGTTTTATAACAGAAGCAAAATTTTACATATATTCATATTAATGTATGTAACCAGCTCCCTGCAATCTCATGGCACGAGGTTGTGCTTTTTTGACAATCAGGGTAGGTAAAAGTTACAGTGCAGGAATTTAACTTCCCAGATGATAAGTGATGTCCAGCAAGTTAATGTCCTTGCCTTTGACTGCAGCAGGGAGCAGGGAGAGATTGTCTGAGAAATGTGTTCATCGGTAATGTAATTGTTTCTCAACACAATAACAATACGTTTGCACACTAACAGTTGTATTTTACCCCCTCCCTGAAGGCTGTGACGTCTATGTTCATTACAAGCAACTACCACGTCGACACCCTTCAGTGCACCAATGTGGGAGGCACATACAATCCCTTCAACATGAGATCAATGGTGAGACCAACCTGTCTCTTCTTTTACTCAAGTGCTTCTTCTCCACCTCATTCTGAAAGTTGACTGCTCCGGGAGGCTGATGCCAATAGGCTTACTTAAGTATTGAAGCTGCTAAATCAGCAGTGTGTTCTTTTTTGGTTCTTTTATTCTCTGAATATTTTAGACAAACACAATGTTTACTACAAGCATATAAGGCATTTCTACCAAGTTACTTTCATATGGCCAATCATGTATTTTGTTCAGTCAAATTGGTCCATTTGTAAATCATGTTATTTCTATTTTACTCTTAGTTATAATAGTAATTTGTGAACTTTTGCAGCAAAGGCGTTCTCAAATGGTTTCAAAATGTAAGGCAATCATCAGAAAGTAGAAGATTTGAACATTTCCGCTGCAAATATTTTTTGTTTATTAATGCCTGGAGATGTTACAAGGACATTTGCATTTGCCCCTTTCAATCACTCAGTTGTAATTCCTATAATATGTGTCGGACAGAACTTTCGAGCAGTGCAGAGAAGGCACCATTCAATGTCAAATAACATGCCAAATGATCCCCATTTGCATTTTTGTGGTTAACATGTAGTGCAATTCCTTCTTTCTTTCCCCCCCTTCAGAGCTCCAGCTGTTCATTATTAAACCCTCTGAGCTGTGTGGTGGGAGAGGTTTCCAGAAGACAAGGTCCAGTAAGCCTGACTGAGGGACAGCTCTTCACAGACAGCATCATCCAGCTCTCTGGAGAAACCACAGGTACGACACTGTATTTTTTTTTTTCGAGTGGTAGGCTTTACAGATTTAAATAAAACTGCTTCATTGCTTCCAACGCTACAAAAGTTGATGTTTGGCTGCATTTGTAGTGGTCCACAGATCTTTAACGCTGAAGAATGGAGACAACATTATCGCATGTGCAGACATTCTCTCAGAATCCCCCTCAGCAGAGCAGACCTTTCCAGAAGTGGCTAACTTCAGCACGTGAGTACAACAGACACTGCATGATTAACCCACTTTTATCAAAATTGTATCATAAATCTCTTGGCAAACTTTCAGTATTTTCCCTGAGGAGCTGAAGGTCAGATGTGTCTCACTTTGGGCCAGCGTTGGCAGCTAGAATGATTGTAGTTAGGCAGCGTTTCACATCACACATAGATTCTTGCACTAGCTGGAGTAAATTAATATTAATTTCTTTTTATTTAATACTTTTATTTTTATGCATAGTATATTTTGTGTAGGCTACTGACATAACAACAACACACCAAAAATATTGTTTCACAAATATCAGTATTTAATGGGTTTTCTCAGGAGGGTGGTTGGAGTCTCCCTTAGAGAGAGGGTGAGAATTTCAGCCATCCATGAGGAACTCGTAGTAGAGCCACTGCTCCTTTGCGTTTAAAAGGAGTCAGTTGAGGTGGTTCGGGCGTCTAGTAAGGATGCCCCCTGGGCGCCTCCATAGGGAGGTGTTCTAGGCACGTCCAGGACTAAGTGGAGTGATTAGATCTCCACACTGGCCTGGGAACGCCTCGGGATCCTCCAGTTAGAGCTGGTTAATGTGGCCCGGGAAAGGGAAGTTTGGGGTCTCCTGCTAGAGCTGCTGCCCCTGTGACCTGATCCCGCATAAGCGGTTGAAGATGAGTGAGTGAATGTGCTATTAGGCTAAAATCAAAACTCTGGTTTAGTTTAATTTTCGGGACAAACAGGAGGATTTGGGACTCGGTACAACTGCTTGTAATTTGGGACTGCCACAAATGTTTCGGGATGTCCGGTCACTCTAGGTGAAATACATTGGAGTATAATTGTAATGTTCATCTTTGGTTCTTTTAGGGTTTGAAGTTGTCTTTTGCGTATGAAATGTGCTATCCAGGGAATATATCCATAACCTTAATCCTCCAGATTGATTGAGTCGCATTTGGTCTGCATAGCCATCTAGGAACTCTCGGTTGGAGATCTTTTGGGAAAGGGCGAAAAAACTGTTTGCTGATTGGATAAACTATATGTCCATCACCAACATACGGGCCAATTCAACCAATCAGATCAACGAAGCGTATGACATACTAACAGTGTTTAGGGAAAGCTCAGAAAGTTAACAACATGTTGGTAAAGGATTTTTGTGTAAGAATTTATGGATTAAAAGCACAATTTCAGGGGCCCGGTCCATATTCCAACAGAAGGATCCAAGAGAAAAAAGAGAAAGCCGCCATATTGTTTACACTGAACAGTCACTTCTCGTTGCGTCACACTCAAAACCAACGCTGATTGGTTCGGTCGCTTGGGCAACCTTCTCCAAATTTTCTCCATCGCAAGTTACAAGACTAATCTGCGAGTAAAATATAATGGAGCTCACAAGAGCAGAGTGATCTTGCGAGGTTAATATATCCATGCTTTATAGTGAATTGTAGATTTGGCAAAAGAGTTGACTCCTAACCTTTGTTTTTAGTCTTGTCAGACTAGACTTCCCTAAAATATCTTGATACCGATACTGAAATAATAGCATGCGGAAAACTAAAACATCATCAAAAGTAATGGACTAAAATATTAGATGACAGAACTTTAACAGAACTTTAATAGTTAACAGTAGCTTTATAGCTTATTAGCATATTATAAAGAACAACACAAATGACCCGATGGAGGTTTGTGTTCTAACCAGACCATTTTCTACTTATATAAATAACAATATATATGTTCTGCATTATTTACAAAAATGTACATGCTATGATTATATTACCAGTAGAGATTGACTTTAAATTACTGCCGGCCAAGTAATATTTCACTACGTGCTTCTGCTTATAAACAAGGCTTGAGACGGTCGGCAGGACAACTTTCAGCCATGTCTGTCTCGCTCTCTAACAGTCTGTCACTATTAAACCATGCCCAGAGAGAAGCTGCACACAGACACACTGCCCCACTGTCCCACACAAGGTACTGCGATACATTTCTACTATCGGTTTACCGTGCAACATTATTTTTTGATGGCATAAGCATCATTCAAGCAACATCAAGCATTTTATTAACCAATGAGATAAAAACATATATGTTGACTGATCAGAAAAGAATGGGCTTTAGACGGAAAGTACATTGAACATGTAAACATGCTTTTACATGTTGAAGTGAAACCCAAAAAACAAGTTTGAACCTGAAAATCAGCATGATATGGGTAATTCATTCAACTATCCATACTCATAGTGTCTTGATCATTTCTTAATCATGAGCAACGGGAAGTCCACCATTGATTTATGCATTCAATCATCTCAACTGATGCATAGCATATGTTTCGTACCCTCCATCTTCATAAACTGTTTATGAGAAATCATTACAATCCCTAAAGTTCATTGCACACTGTTATTTGATATCGGGATTGGATAAGAGTAAATCCACCTACTACCATGTATTGAAAACAATTTATTACATTGTATACATATATTTTCAATTATCTCCAGTTAATTATTGCATCCTGTGACTACAAAGTGGATGTTTTATTTGTTTTTGCCCAGATATGACTTCCGTAAGAGGGTTGCAAATGTTCTGCAGTTGGAGACAGCCAGAGTCACCGTCCTGCCCTGCTCTCCTGCACACTCACCTGATCGGAAGTGCATGCAAGTTGACTACATGGTATCTGGTAAGGCGGAAATCCTCTAAACAAGGACGCTCCCTTATAAACACAGTATAAACAGTGTGTCTAATTTGCAATAAAAGGGCAATTGTATTAGCTTTGAAGTTTCAACACAATCACAGAAACACAACAGAAAAATGATTAGTCTTTCACTTCTTATTAATTTATTTATCTTTTGTTTAGTTTATTTGAGAAGGGGCAATGCAAATTAATAAATACACAAGGTTAAAAACAAAATGCCAGAATAAGCCAAGAAGCTATTTTACACAAACAAAACCAGGGCATTTTGTTTAAAATACTTCCTAAAATACATCAAAGCAAGGATGAAATAACATGGCATACAGTTTAAGGATTAGAAAAGGGCACCCAGTTGTTAAAAGCAGTAGATGGCATACATATTTTGATTTCATTACAAACAAACAGGACAGAAAACAGCAGTAAAAAGAGTAAAAAAAAAGGTAAAATCATCATTTGTTTTAGTTGGTTACTGAAAGATCTATAAGTGCTTTGTGGTCTGATCTCTGGACCCTCTGACACACTCGGCTGACTGGCTAAATTTTAGCCAAACTTTTTTACAACAGCCCTGAATGCTAACTAGGGCTGATTCTGCATTTACAAACTCACAAAGGTTTTTTATGTTAGATATAATCTCTATCTATCGGACTCCATGTACAGCATGAATGCCTTTAAACCCTTCAGCTAGGCTTCCAGAACCTGTCTGGGTAAGATGTGTGCCCAGCGCTGTGTTCATTGGGACAATGAACAATTACGGCCATTGAAAAATCTTTAGAAAAGATGAAAAATTACTTGGTAACGTGATGCGGGAGTTGAGTGTCTATGTGTCTCGTTTTCTGTCCCTCCCTTTGTCCCAGGGGGGAACAGAGAAGTAACTGTACAGAGGTTTCACACAGTATAGCACAGGAAAGGCATTTATGCCCTTGTAACTCTCCCACAAGGTGCAGAGTTTAATATTGCAGTGATTCCTGAGAAAGCCTCCTGTACAGTGATAATGAACATAACAGTAGGAAGATGCACACACAAGAGTTTAAAGGCGGCTGGGCGGTGGTGGAAGAAGTACTCAGATCTTTTACTTAAGTAATGCAAACCACAGTTTAAAAAATATTCAGTAACAAGTCCTACATGGAAAATGTTGCTTACTATATACGATTTTCATGGAAAAGCAAGTGTGTTACTGCCTTTAGATGAATCAGCATGTGTGGATTGGAAAGTTTGTGTATAATTAAGCATTGCACATTGTCTGTATCTTAAAGGGGATGTCAGCCCAGAACTCCTGGAGTCTGTCAAAACCAGTGAGAAGATGGGCGCGTTCAAAGAGTCTGACTCATGTACAAGAAGTAAGTACGCTCCATATTCATAGCTTCAAACAGGTTTGATAGGTGCATAATTGTTACTTTAAGCAGAACAAAATTGAAGTCTTGTATTTGACTTGTATTTATGAATTTAAACTGCCTGGTGAAATAAACATTTTCATTGATTTTGATAGCGAGTGATTGTGGTTAATTCACTTAATAGTTTCACATTTATAAAAGAAGCACAGTAAAAACAAGGCAGAGTTGTACATGAGTTAAATAATGGAAAATCATTTGAATACCCAATGTCATGTTTTCAAAGAACACTCTTATTATACTATCAATGTTTCATTATTTCTAAGCGAAACCTCTTGTCTTAGCTGCTTTGTGAGTTTTTGATGGGCACTTGAGGCCGGCTTTTATATTTTTAATTGGACAGCTTCAGGAGTGCCTATTCATTTTAATAAGACGATCTCAGAGTACAAACGTGCACTGAGTCCTAGTTGTCTTTAAATTGAGTTTTGTTTCTAATAGAATAATAAAAATTATATTAATGACAAACAAAGAATAACCCTGCACACCTTTGTGATTTGATGCCCTCAGGCAGTGCAGGTCCAATGCTGGTGCCAGGAACTTTTCTTCTTAGCGTGATGTTTGCTGCTGCTGCCTGCCTGCTGCCGCCTACAGTTTATTTATAGCTCAGAGGTTGAACCACGCTTGCACCATCAGTCGGGATGCATGGATCCTCATTGTAAAACTGTGAATATGTTTATGAAATGCAGCCCACCAAATGATACGATGGTCATCTGATTAACTATCAAGCAAATTATGTTTCCTTGTGCAACAAGCTATTGATTCACTGCTCAGAGTAGCCTTTATATTATATTTCTGATTCATTTGTACTGTTAAATAGGTGGGTTAAGTCATTGCTGTACATTTTCATATATCCTGCCGTTTTTTTCTTTTTTCATACACCATTTATATATTTGTGTCTGGAAAACTGTGAATAACATACAATGTCTGTATGCCTTGTGCTGATAATCTGTGGTGTTTTTTCTTTGTTTAACCCCCTCTACTTGTCTCAGCTCATGAATATATTTTATTAGTTATTCATTTGTTTTATTTGATAGGGACAGTTCATGTTAATGAACATCAATATAAACATATAAGAGTTTGCCCAAATGTGGTGTGCTTACTGGTGCCAATCAGTCCTCTTTTTAATCATTTCATTTAAGGGAGGTGGGGCAAGATTATGCAAAGCCTTGTACATGAAACAGGCATACTTTATTTTTTATAAGTTTTAAAGCTCAAGAAATTGCATTTTTCCAAAATGTTACAATGATGGAATGAGAGTATTTTTTTTATTTTATCGAAAGCTTTCATGGCTTTCTTGAACAGTAATTAGTTTGGTTCAAGTGTTGTTACACTTGCAAGTAAAAACATCTTGGCGGCATAATTTTCAAAAAATGGTCTGATTTGCTTTAAATTTTGTAAATTTCATTTTACAGTGATCAACACCTTTTTCACATGGCTTTTAAAGGTTAATGTAGAGTCCAATGTGACCCAACGATACTTGAACTCATTTACAATGTCAGGCTCCTCTCTTCTTAGGAACACATTGGAGTATGTCACCTCTCTTGGTTGTTAATCAGTTTCTTGAGTATTTAATAAAAGATGTGATGTGAACTTCTGCATCATTTGATGTTTTTACATGCATCAGGTAGGTCATTATTATTCAATGTAAATACAACTAGTCCAAGAATAGAGCCTTGTGGGTAAGAAGATTGTGGCACTGTCAACACAAACACATTGCTTTCTTTTGTATAGATCAGATTTCATCCACAGAATAGCTTTTTTCAGTAAACTGAAAACTTGTTAGTTAAGATTGATGAACCTGGTGATGACTATCAAATGTCTCAAGTCTAGAAATACAGCGCTGATACAGGAACTCTAATCCAGTAAATATTTGACTTTTTTCTAAAAAGACACAGCTGGCTCAGTCGAATGGGGGGCACAGAACCCAAATTGAATGGGATACAGAGATGTGGAGCCGTTATTTAAATGTTCAGTCAATAGTTTTGCTACCCACTTCTCAGCGACCTTAGATAGAACTGGAAGGATGCTGATTGGTCGGTAGTCATGACTTTTTTCTCCCACTTTCCAAGCTGAGGGAACAATTGTTTGCCTAAATGACCGATTAAACAAATGTGTGATCATTTGTACCAAGAGTCTTAATGCAATTTCGGAAAAATAGGCTGTGCATTATTAATAGGATTAAAGGTAACATCAGAAAAATAATAATCATGTTTCAGTTAAAGGTTGAATATGGAGAATGAGCAGAACACCGCCATCTTGTGTCTCAAGATCGTACTCGCAACAACAGAAAATAATTCCACCAGTCAGGTTGCCAGGTTCGTCAGACCCGGCGCAGTAGCCTACAGGAGACAGGAGTCTGTTTGTGCCTGTTTGAACCCATCCCCTCTGACAAATTGAACCATAAAAAACAGTATTGCAGTTACCGTTAAATGCTAAGTAAACATGAAAGTGAGCTTATCGATCCAGGTGAAAAGTAGCGAGTAAACGCTTCGCCTATATGGACTCTGGTTTTTGCCTGTCTGCGGTCACTCAGCTGCTGGGACAAACAAGCAGCTGCAGGATTGGCGAATTTATTTCACCAGTGCCAGCCTACAGTAGCTGCACCGAACAACAGACAACCATGGTAACCCACAAGGCTGGCCGCTATTGGCCGGTACAATGTAAACAAGTCATTGTCAAACCCATGATTAAAAATTCAATACTTTCATTCTGTACCCCTGAAAACGCCCAGCGGGTGTATTATTATTATTATTATTATTTTTAAATATAGCTTTTAATGAAGATTCTACATATTCAACCTTTAATATTTTAATTGACTGACTCAGTATTTATTTTCAACAGTCGATCTAACAAACTATTGATAGCCTATCCACTGATGTAGCGTTTGGACTACTTTGATGACTACTTAAATGTCGACCCGTGTTATTGTGCTTCACCGTGCAGCCTATCATTCAGAGAAAGGAGGCGAGTCTGGATCCCTCTGCGTCTACTGGAGGAAACGGCAGTCACGTGACCACAAACGTCAACAACGAAATGGCAGCCTCCTGTTTTGTAAATTAACACAAGGTCCAAGCTGGTAAAGGAAGGCGTCGTTTCTTGACCCAAGAATTTCATTTTCAGGACGAAACCACCGGGTGTGTATTCAGCATTTCACTGGCTGCATGTGGGGGGACTTCAACGTTAGCTAGCGGCGGTGTGGGGCGCGAGCGTCTCTGCCTCGGTGGCACAGCGCGAGCACGGAGGGATGTTGACTGTTTTCAAATGAGGGGAGCGGCTGCTCACCACACGCCTGTTGTAGCCTTTGTGTTCAAAGCGCAGGGGAAAGCGTTTATTTAGAGCCGTGAGGCTGAGGACAGTTACTAACTTTACACATTTCCTGCAGGCGTTCAACCACACACACACACACACACACACACACACACACACACACACACACACACACACACACACACACACACACACACCACTAAAATCAACGGCAACTCCCTGAATGAATTGTTATGAAATGAAATGTTATTGAGTGTTATGGTCGGTTTATTATAACAGTCCGTTTAAAAAAAGAATCTACCGCCCACTTCTTACCAATCTCTGTTTTTTGTTTTGTTTTTAAATCCAAATATTAATACTCTATTATTTTATTTTATTGTGGCCAGTGACAGGGGCGTTTCTAGGATTTGAGGACACCAGGGGCCCATCCCAGACCTCTGTAGCCCCCCCCCCCCAACACACACACACTCCCAGCTGTACTTTTTACAGTGTTAATCATTGAAAATTAAAAAAAAATCACAGCTGTCAAGCACATTACAATCCCCTTTTACAGCATCAGATAACTAATTAAAACCAAACGTATCAAAAACATGAACACTTGAAAAAAATATCAGCGTGATCATAACTACCCAAAGCTACAGAAAGGCCCATAACCTATCCGTTAACATGGAGAGGGCAGCTTTATGATCATCAGGGGGCAACTGGGATGTTCTGACTTCACTATTTGGGGAGCTGTCAAGCCATCTATCTTAATATACATTCATCTTCATTCATCTTCAACCACTTGTCCCTGTTGGGGTTGCGGGGGGGGGGGGGGGGGGGGCTGGAGTCGATCCAAGCTGACATCTGGCGTGAGGCAGGGTACACTATGGACATGACGCCAGTCTATCGCAGGGCACATAGAGACGAACAGAGACAGACAACCATTCACACCTACGGGCAATTTAGAGACAATCAAATTAAACTAACACGTGCATGTCTTTGGATTGTGGGAGGAATGGAAAATACTATTAGTACTGAGTAGAAACTAGAGTTTAAGAAACAGTTAAATGGCTGTAGGATGAGACTAGTCTGGCCTGTGAGCTAAACACCGGCATTATTAAGGGCATGGGTTTCGTTTCAACATCTGAAGGGAGACATATTAAGCGAGGCATCTGGGGGTCTTCCCTCACTAATCTAATGCAAAATTGTAACCAACAATCATATGCTGAGTGTTTAAGAGAAACAGGAGAACTCATGTATGCAGCCTGATTGGTTGTCTTGTAGAAGTTACAGCGCCCTATAGTGAATGTGAATAGTGCTGTTCAGTATCTTCTGACTTTTGTTTTAGGAGATTGTCACGGTGGAAATAGGTCACAGACCTGCCAACACCAGCCATTTAGTCTTTTCTTTTAATATTTAACTCCTGTGACAGTTTCCCAATCAGCATGTTACAGCCGGTTAAAGATCGTCATCCAGGTGTGGACTGTGACTTTGAACTCCAAGTTAATAGTCAGGTAGACTAAAGTCAGTCACTGTCTTGCTCCAGTCACATGAAGTCAACATGACTTCCCAAATGTCAGGTAATCTATTGATAATTAGGGCAGGTTTGATTAACGTCTCAATGTCTCTGTGTTTGTTGTTTAAAGGGTGGTTGTGTGAAAAAAGTTTTTTGGGGGTTAAATAGGTTATTTTCACACAATAAATGCTAAGGTGTAACACTGTCTGCATCGTAACTTTTGACATTCACCTCAATGGTCATGTTAAAGGAATTGTAGCTCTGTTTTGAAAAGGTGCGATATTACTTAAATTGTTTGTTCTTTGTCCATTCAGACACTGCCATGTCTCCAAAGATCACAGGAGAGCTGCTCAGGCAGCTTCGGCAGGCGATGAAGAATTGTAAATACTTTTCTGAGCCCATACAGGCTTACATAGTCCCTTCTGGAGATGCACACCAGGTAAACAAGATCACACCCGCAGCATACTACATGAATTCATATATGTTTTCTACTATATGTTTTACACAATTTCAATTCTAAATAGATGGAAATGAGCTTTCAATCTCAACTATCAAAATCAGTATCAGGATCGGCGATTCCAATAAATAATTTAAATTAGACCATATGACTTTAGTTTGATACATTCCTGCAATAATATGGTGGTTACATCACACCTGATATTATGTGGCCGGGAAAAAAAGTTTAAATTAAAAATGTAATTGCAGTCTGACCTTAAAATTGAAAGTTTAATCAAATCTTGGATTTGGAGAATCGTGACTTAAGTCATTCTTCCCTCATCAGTGTCCTGATTAACTTCGAATCATCTCATCTGACCTTTGCAATAAATTGTAGCTCTTTGCCCACTGCTCCTCCCTTTTTTCCCCTCAATGCACAAGACATGAGAAGAGTAGCCAAGGTACCATTTAAAATGTCTGATCGGTTGATGGCCACTTCACACTGATTGTTAATGAAGCTGATCTCTCTCTCTCTCTCTATCTTTCAGAGTGAATATATTGCGCCGTGTGACTGCAGACGTGAATTTATCTGTGGATTTAATGGCTCTGCAGGTATGTTTTAAGCTTGAAAGTGAACGTCAATTTGCATGCAAATTAACAGACAAAAGTTGTGATGTCACAGCTATACTATATATAGGTATATAGGTAGAAAGTGGGGCTACAGTGGTGTTATAGTCATTGCTGGCTGCAATGATGGTGCAGTGAGTGCGGATGCGGAAGACCTGGAAAAGACATCCCAAACTCAAATCGTAGTTGAACAGACTGTCAGCCAAGATCTAATTACCGCTGAGGAAACACAGAGGGAAATGTGATAAATGAAATTGCAGGGACATTCAACTTTTATTCTTTTGTTCTCTTCTGGGTAAATGATCCAGCTCCTGGTGCATCGTCTCATGTTCAATTTAGACAGTGCAGTAGATAATGCATGTTAGTGGAGCTGTAGCTGGCCTACTTTGGAATAAATCACTGTGGGAAATTGGCTCTGTTTGGAAAAAAAAAGAAACTGAGCTCACTCACTCTCACTATTTATTGTGATCTCAGAGGCATATACTTTGTATATTTTGCTTCTCAGAACTGACCGAGCAGCTTTTGGCCCTGCATTTTACTGTACAAGCACTACACATATCCGATGACAGTAATGGAGCACATAGCACAAACATATTGGTACCTATCGATTTCGCCGATATGTTTCCAATACACGCAGATATGAAAACTGTTTCATAGAAAATATAATGCAGAAACCAATGCTTTTGGGCATTTACAAAAGGTGCCAAATAGCTTTTTTTTTTAGATTTCTTTATTTAAATGGTCAGCAATTGACTGATAAAGAGCATGATGTTTATGTAACAACTTATTTTATTTTCATTTATGCAGATGCTATTCGCACTCAGGTGTCAGTAGCCAACAATGCTGTTTGCATCCAGTTCTTTTGAGTTGACCTGACCAAATGGTCGAATAGCTGCCATGTGACTATTCTCACCTGGGTGCAAATAGAAACCCTGTTTTATTTTCTCTATTTATTCAGTGGTCATTTGTAGAATTGATTGACAATGTAATACATTGCCTTAGGCTTGGGCGGTATCTATTTTGTCACATCTTCATACCTTCTTGACATTTTACCGGGGCATATTGTGTTTCACAAGCTTGTTGTTTCGGTTTATCAAATAAACGAAAAATGAAAAAGTTTGTACACCTATTTTTCCTTATTAAACAGAAATACAACTGTACACCTTCTGAAAACAGATAGTTTAATGACCTTGTTAAGTAATGGTACAATGTAATTCTTTTATACTTGACAGGAATAAATAAAAACTCAAGGGTCTTGGTTAATCTGTTCCAACAATCACCAACTCTGGTTTGGTCGAAATAAACTCTTAATTCTCCAAATTACATATGAAAATATTCTCAGCTGCTGTTTTCCCCCCACTGACTCTAAGCTACGGGCCAGCCTGGTCCTGTAACGCCATCCTCACCACTTGCAGTCGCCATCTTTCTCAGCCCAGTTGCCTGTTCCAGCAGTAGAGAGTAGAGACAGAGCCATCACATTAACAAAATTGAAAATTCCCTATATCAGCCGGAGAATTTTTCTCCTCTAAAATGGTGTTTCACCTTTCCAGTATATTTTCTTGCATACTTTCACATTTATCCATTGTACCAATCAGATCTCTTTTACTAGAAATGTCGAATCTGCTTTGTGTGTTGTGATATGTAGGTACCGCCATCGTCACAGAGCAGCATGCTGCAATGTGGACTGATGGGCGGTATTTCCTCCAGGCCAGTCAGCAGATGGACAACAACTGGACCCTTATGAAGATGGGTAAGATTCTACTTAATCCCTCTGTTGTACATGATGATGCATAAAAAAACGGCATCTTAATAATATTATATTTACTATTACCAGTTATCAAAAACACTGATTGACTTACTTGTACTTGCGTAAGATTTGCACTACAATTACAAAGTCAGCCTACTATCACCTAAAGAATATATCAAGGATTAAAGGACTCATGTGTCAGCAGGACTTGGAAAAACTTGTCCATGCATTTATCTTCAGCAGGCTCGACTTCTGTAACAGTGTCTTTACAGATCTCCCTTAAAAGTCCATCAGGCAGCTGCAGTTAAGACCAAAAAAAGTTGATCATATCAATCCAGTCCTCAGATCTTTACACTGGCTTCTTGTCTGTCAAGGAATGGATTTCAAAATACTTCTGTTGGTTTACAAAGCACTGAATGGTTTAGGACCGAAATACATTTCAGATCTTCTGCTCAGCTACGAACCATCCAGACCTCTCAGATCCTCTGGGACAGGTCTGCTCTGTGTCCCCAGAGTCAGACCTAAACATGGAAAGGCAGCGTTCAGTTTTTATGCTCCATAAATCTGTAACAAACTTCCAGAAAACTTCAGGTCTGCTGCAACTCTCAGCTCTTTTAAATCAAGACTGAAGACTTTTCTATTTGCTGCTGCTTTTCAGTAAACTGCAGTGTAACTTCTGTAACTGCAACAATCTTTTATGTTTTATAAATGACCTTTTATGCATTTTAAATCTTTTATATGTTTTAAATGACCTTTTATGTGTTTTAAATTTATGTTTTATGTTTTATTTCTCCAGATGCTTTTAATGTTTTATGTGAAGCACTTTGAATTCCCTTGTTGTTGAATTGTGCTATACAAATAAGCTTGCCTTGCCTTACAGATTCTATAATGAAGTCAGTATTTATACACAAATGTGGTGTACTCTTAACATCAAGCTGTTATTAAAGCATTGATTAAAAGGCACCACAGCCATACTATAAGTCAGAATGTCCTATTTATGTCTTTTGAGACAAAAAAAAATCTTCAAAAATGCTGTATGTTAAACATTGGTATATTTTACATCTCTGTCTTTGTTTGTGACCAGTTATTTTTTATTTTTATCATATCTAGGGCTGAAGGAGACACCCTCTCAAGAGGACTGGCTGATTAATATCCTGCCAGAAAACTCCAAAGTGGGAGTAGATCCTTGGATCATCGCTGCTGGTAGGTTGCAGCACCATTTTCCTCTCAGTGCACTGGATCAGCATTACTAGGAGGGCAGGAAACATAGAGACCATCAGATGAGTATAAACACTGTGCTCTTCCCATAATACAGCAGGAAATAAAATATGCTCCGGTGAATAAAAAAAATTATACGTTTTTTAGTTTTGAATTTAAAATATAGGAAAAAACCTCAAACATAGGGTTTGGTCTAAATTCATAACCTTTCAGACAGGTGTAAGTGGCGTAAACGCCCATCTGTGTGCCCATGGGTGTGTTGGTATTAAATGAGGTGTGATCAAGCGCATTGCTGGCAAGCATAATCTGGTCATTAAGTAAAACACGAAAGAAAACACGTATACATCTTTACAATACATTATTTAAAAAGCAACACCCCGGAAGGGAAGTGAAACTAATTCATTCATGCAGGGGGCAGGTGGATTATTTAAGTGTACAAGTTGATTCGGAGAACATCAGAGCTGCTTGAATCATCATTCTTTTCCACACAAAGATGCATACTGTAGCAGCGCTCCTCCTGCTCAGTTAAATACAGTAGGTTATTGGTATATTTGCTCATGTGGTCAAATGGAGTTGTAGATGGGAAAAAGGTTTGGAGGCCGTTGGACTGTCCTCTGCTTCGCACACAAGCAGATCTGTTTCCTCAGCAGAGATAGCTTGCTTCTCCATTTTCACAAATCAGCTGTTTAAATAGCAACCTGCCTGCTGCAGTCGCACCTGGCTTTTAAAGAGAATGGGAATTGACACTCTGATTGGTTTCATTCATTCATTCATAATGCCCAAAACACATCCATGATTAATGAAGCATCTAAATCCAACCCCTGTACCTTGCGCCTTACTTGGCGCCCAGATCACATACATGTATGTGGCGTCTAACTAGCAAAAATGGAGTTGGACACGCCCTTAATGCCCTAGCACCATGCACTTTAGACCATGAGCCATAGATCGTCTAAATAGGGCCCCTGATGTTCTGTTTCAGATCAGTGGAAGAACATGTCCAAGGCGCTGACCAGTGCAGGCCACTCTCTGGTGGCAGTGCAGGATAACCTGATCGATGCGGTCTGGATGGACCGCCCAGAAAGACCCAGCACACAGCTCCGCAACTTGGGCTTGGAGTACACCGGTCAGTGCAATATACCCATTAACACCATTATTACATACAGTGTTATTTTATACAGAGATATTTCAATCATATCAAACTTGAGTATTTTTTTTATACAGACAACTACAACACACACACATACACAGAACACAGTCAATTAAAAAAAAAAGACAAAATAAAGGTTTTAGCCCAATGTCACTAAACAAACAGGAAAAGACATTCAGAACACCATGGTGCTGAGAATTGTCTGTCTTCCCGTAGGTATGTCGTGGCAAGATAAGATCACAGCGCTGCGAGCCAAGATGACAGAGAGGAAAGTCACTTGGTTTGTTGCCACGGCGTTGGACGAGATTGCATGTACGTATCATTTTTTTCGAAGCTACACATTAGTGTCATTACCACTTCCATGGGGGCACTTGATCACAGTAATGGACGTGTCGAGATGGTTTTAAATCAACAATGTGAAAATTCAGAATCAAACACTGTCAGTGGTCGTACAAAAGCAAAATATCAGTGTGACAGACAGCAAATGTATGCTCTGAAGATGTAGTAGCACAAAGTGGAGATATTTAAGTAAAGTACATTTACCAGGAGCATCAGCATTTAGAGCTGTGAAGATCAATCGATTTGTTTACTCCTCTATGACAGTAAACTGAAATTGTTTGAGTTTTGAAAAATAAGACAAGATTTCATCTTGAGCTTTGGGAAGACTGATCGACATTTTTTACCACTGTCTGATATTTTATTGAACAAAGAATGAAAGGCCTCTTTGAAAACCCTTCTAGTTGTATGGAGTTGGTCACAATAGGGTTGTAGCAGTTTTTAGTTACTGTTGCGTAGAACTTGGAGCAGCCATACCCAACGTCACTTCTGTTACATAAGTCTGTTTTGATACATGATCACGATCCAAGGACCCACGGATTCACCCTCTACATGCCTGTCTGAACACCTTGTTCACCGTGCCTAATGAGCTCTTGTTTCTGATTGTTTGGTCTGAGGGTCTCTGTTAATTAGAGTAAAGCTGTTGTCATCAGGTAGCATTCAGACATCAGGGTTTCGATGGGCGTTAAATTGAAGGGGATTCGCTCAGGCATCCACAAAGCACGAGTGAAAGTCCAATAAGAACGTTGATATTGAACACCAGATTGTAGTCAGGTTTCAGTTGAAACAAAGTATTTCAAATTTATTTTTAAGGTGACTACTGTTTTCAGTGATAGCATGAAGCATTTTTCTCTTAAATTTAACCAAATTATATTTAAATGTTATGTTCGTTTTTTTCAGGGCTTTTTAACCTCCGTGGTGCTGACATCGAGTACAACCCAGTTTTCTTTGCATATGCCATTGTGGGGATGAACACAATAAGGTAACAGGAGTTCCCATATTGTAAAAAGTTAGATTTCCATGTCTTTTTTAATTATATAGCAGGTAAAAGTCTAAAAACACTCAATTGACAGAGAAATGCACACAGCCTGTATTCAGAAACTGTGTCTTTAAACGAGTCGTCAGGACTTTCGTACTGTACCGATGTTACAACTATCCTATATATAGGTAGAAAGTGCTGCTACAGTGCTGTTAGGCATTGCCCGGCTACAAAGATGTTGCAGAAACACCGAGAGTGCTGATGCACAAGACACAGAAACAGACTGGGCTTTATCAGGAGGGGTATTAAATAGGAGCTAAGATTAAGCGTTTCAGACAGAACACAGGTATCAGACAGTATGAGAAAAAGAATGCGTTTTTAACATTAAATCATGTAAACATGTTCTAGTAGAAACCTAAAATCCAAGTATGAACCTGAAAATCTCCATAATATGTCCACTTTAAAACTACCCAAACTGGAGGTACAAGGTTTTCATCTGAATTTACATTTTCACTGAACTTCTTCTTTCCCTTTACAGGCTGTTTGTGGACCTTAAGCGTCTTTCTGATCCCGCATTGAGAGACCACTTGCATCTGGACTGCCCCAGCAAGCCAGAGCTGAGCATCCACACGTTCCCGTACGAGTCAGTGTACACTGAGCTCCAGGCAATCAGCGCGGCGCACGGCCCTAAGGACAAAGTTTGGATCTGTGACAAGGCCAGCTGTGCTCTCACACAGGTCATCCCCAAGGTGAGGAAGCAGCATGAAAAATAAATAGATTGGCTTTTAGCTGGCTGTCTTTGTATCTCGATTGTGTTTTCCTGGTTCATGTATGGGCTACGCTCTAAGGCAGGGCTATTCCGGATCCGGCCTGGGGGACATTGTTTCTGTCACTGTGAAGCCTGTGTTTACTCTGCAACCATATCTGAGTGGAAAGACTATAAATTGATCACAATAATCATGCTACTCTCGTTTATGTTACGTTAATTTGTGTCAGTCCAGTTTTTGATGAATAAACTAATGTTTCTTATGTGCTTGTAAGCCTGGTAAAGTAACTAGTTACTGAAGTAATCAGATAAATGCAGTGGAGTAAAAAGTAGAATATTTCCACTGATTTGTAGTGGAGTAGAAGAATAAAGTAGCATGTAAGTAAAATACTCAATTAATCATCATCATCATCATCTGTATCCTTGTACTTTTTAAGTGAAACATTTCCTGTAGCTGGTTCAGTATATTGTCAGTTTCGCTGATGGGAGGAAAGCATCACATAAATTCTCTGGCATCTACAGTTTCAGGGTTGTTATTGGTTACATCCTTAAACACAAGGACGCACCTCTTTTCTTTGAACAAAGTACATCATTGTACCCGTAATATTCTTTTGTTTTTTCAGTTGGCACTTCTATGCTGTAATAACAGTTATAAATCAACAGTCAGATTGCTGAATCATTTGTCAAGGCAGACAGCCATTTTGGGATCAGCATTATTTCTCTTGGCTTTGACAGTTGGCACAAACTGCTTGAACCGGCTGGAAATATTTCTAATATGTAGACCTGTCAAGACAATACTTTTAAATTTGTTTTAAGGTAACATCAGCTACTTTTTAAACTGGAAATGTTTCCTCTTGATCTATTTCAGACACATAGGAGTCCCATCCCCTACACTCCACTCTGCCTGGCCAAGGCTGTGAAGAACGCGACTGAGATTCAAGGCATGAAAATGGCTCATGTAAGAACCTTTGAACGGCCTTAAAATCTGTTGTGTACCTTTCCTAAGCAATGAGTTTATGACATCTTCATAAAGTGTCTGATTTCACCTCACAGAAAAGGTATTGCATCTTTTGCACTTTTCCCCCAACAGATCAAGGATGCGATTGCCCTTTGTGAACTCTTTGCTTGGTTGGAAAAGGAGGTATTTTCCTTATTTTTCTGTGGCCATACAGTCAGTATTATCCATAAGAGTCAGTATTCACAGGGTTCCCACTGGACTTTGGAGAATTTAAAACAAGGCTGTAATTACTGTTATTTTTGTTGTTGTTTGTTTTGCTCTTGGCATCTCTCTAATCTTAAAAAAGTAGTTTGGACATTTGATAAAGCAAGTGTTTTAGAACAAATTGTATTTCCTCAAATGAATGTTTAATTGATCATCACTTTGATTCCCCAAATTCTGTCTGTTATTTTGACACACCAAAACCCATCAATATTTCATTCTTAAACTCTAGAAAACAAATCTTAAGTGGTTACTTGAAAGTTGCAGGTTTGTAGGTCACTGTTAGCGTGCAAAGCCTGTGTTCAGGTGGAGGTTTTTTAACCCCTTTTAACCCTTCCTGCATGGCTCATAGATTCCAACAGGCACTGTGACGGAGATCTCTGCTGGCGATAAGGCTGAAGAATTACGCAGGTGGGATTCTTTTTCTTGACCACATGATTTTGTTGTCTGCCGTTGACCTGTATTTTATTCGTTTTTTTATAATGATTGTAAAGCACTTTGGTCAGCTCATGTTGTTTTAAATTTGCAATAGAAATAAACAGTCCAACTTCATGTCACCTGTTATGATTGCAAAGGCTGCGTTTGAGAGATGCCATTGAAACTGTTTACATATTGACTATTCTGGAGTTAAACCACCCTCTACTGGACAAAATAATATAATAAAATGTTTTATCTTCTCAGTTTGCTGACGAGATCATGAAGCACTTATATATTTAATCACCTGTAAAGACAATGTATGCATTCTTGTGTGTTAATGTCCCCCGCTCACAAGTACACTTTGTCTTTATCAGTCAACAGAAAAATTTTGTTGGCCTCAGTTTTCCCACAATTTCTAGCGTCGGTCCCAACGGAGCCATCATACATTACAGGTCAGTTGGCTCATGAAACAGACCCAGGTGTATCACCTGTGTGTAACTGTATCTGCTGTTTTTGAAAAGGATTTGTTCATAATTAATAGTTAGTAAACCATTATATGTGACTTTCTCCTTTAGACCACTGCCTGAAACCAACAGAACCCTCTCCATGAATGAAGTTTACCTGATCGACTCTGGAGCTCAATATGTGTAAACAAGATAATTATTACATAAATCAATTGGATTTAGGTTAACCAGCCATGCCATTACTTGCCATGTCTTAGTTCAGACAATCATCACCTACATGCCTGTCAAGGGGAGACACTACAGGTACTTTTTGAACCAACAGATGTCAGCATGAAACTTCCTCTGTCAATTACTTACATTAAGACAATTATTTTTTTGTATTGCAAGTTTTCTGAAATGTTAAGTTAAAAATACAAGTGAGGCATTATCTAATGCAAACTTTTGGTGAGTTTAGGATACATCTACAGACACAAATAGACAAAGTGTAGTTAAATAAACACATAAATATGTATTTTAAATGTTTTCTTTCTATTAGTCTGATATAAGACATGTTAGTGTAGCAAAATAGCCCGAAATCCCAAAATTGACCAGTTTTTGCCTGTGGTGTCTCGCCTTAATGCCAAGAACACAAACATCATTGGAACAGTTGTGCGTTTTTGTGCATTGCACGCATACATCAACAGTCACGTTCTGTCTTTGGCAGTGATGGGACCACAGACGTCACACGTACCATGCACTTCGGTACACCATCAGCTTTTGAGAAGGTACATTTGTTTTTTTGCTAGTGCACTAGTACTAGTTTTCACTCTCAAAATAAGCCTAATCTCTTCTTAGGGTTTATTGACCAAAGCTATCTGAATGAGTTGTGATTCAATTTTGTCTTTTTGTATTATGTGCTCTCATTTTTTCATCTAGGAATGCTTTACCTATGTACTGAAGGGACACATAGCCGTCAGTGCTGCCATTTTCCCCAACGGAACGAAAGGTGTTGTCCTCTCTTCTGACACAAACCATTCATAGCCATTTCCACCTTCGCCACATAGGGGGGAAAAGTTTACCTATTCATACATTTTAGTGTATGACTAAAGTGTGATCTCCAGCTCTGACCCTGCGCTCTCTCTCCAGGCCACCTGTTGGATTCATTTGCCCGTGCAGCTCTGTGGGAGTCGGGGCTGGACTACCTTCATGGTACGGGCCACGGCGTGGGCTGTTTCCTCAACGTCCATGAGGGGCCCTGCGGCATCAGCTACAAGACCTTCGCTGATGAACCCCTGGAGGCCGGCATGATCGTCAGTGATGGTATGGCAGAGGGCAGGGAGGGGATTTATTTATGGGTTTCTGATTTAGCTAGTGAATGTTAGGGTGACTGGACTCTGAATATATTCTAATTCATTCTGTTCATTGAGACACTACAGGCAAAAACTGTTTTTTGATGCACTAGTCAGTTCTGAGATTTTAGGCTTCCATAACATGTCTTCTTTCAGACTAGTGGAAAGAAAACATCCACAATTAAACATCTAGGTGTTTATTTTACTACACATTGTCTATTTTCCTTTGTAGATTTTTCCTAATTTCCCCAAAGGTAAAGATAATGCCTTGTGCATTTTTAAACATTAAACATTTCAGAATACAAAAAATAATTGTCTTAATGTAAGTAATCGAATGGGGAAGGTTCATGCTATCTATTAGTCTAACATTTTTACCCTATTCACCTGTAGTGTCTCACAAAATGTACTGAATTTTAAAAAAACATGTTTAAAGGTAATTTTCTCTAAATTAGTTTATTCTCATACTCCAGAAATGATATACGTTTCTTACATACACCTCACATTCCAGTTTTATTCCCGTCTATATTCTGAAAGTTTTTACAGAGGGTTTTGTTCATAATGATTCATAACCTGATTTATAGAACATTTTCTTCCTAAAAATATGGTGAAAATTGATTTTCTTATGGCTGTTGCAGTTGAAGTATTTTCTGATTTATTGAGTGATACAAAGAAATCCCCCTCTGTAAAAACCTTTGACTTTAATTATATTGTTAACAAAATAAAACAAGAATTTTGAATCTGACTTTATCCAATGTTCATATTTCTTCTGGAAATGTATGGAAATTGGTGCATATTTAATAGGATAATGCCCCTTTACCATATTTAAACACACAAATTCAGAAAATTGTAAAACAGAAAATAATTGTCTTAATCTAAGTAATCTCCTGGGAAGATTGCATGGTGATATTAGTTTACATTTGAAGCTGCATTTCTTGCTGTAAACCTTTGCAGAAGTTTAAAGCAGCTTAACACAAAAATTAATTTTTAGGTCAAAACTCAATAATTTTTTCCTTTTTTGTGTTTGATTATGTAAATCATGTAAATTATCTTCCCTTTTTGTAGAACCTGGGTACTATGAAGATGGATCCTTTGGCATTCGTATTGAAAACGTTGTCCTTGTTGTACCAGCTAAGCCCAAAGTAGGTCAATTATTGTTTTCATTACATTAAATCCTAGAATCAGCTTTCAGTTGAATGAGAATCAGCATGTTTTTGTTCTCTTGTCTGTGTGTTCAGTACAACTACAGAAACAGAGGAAGTCTGACATTCGAACCCCTTACTCTGGTTCCTATCCAAGTCAAGATGATGAACACAGACCTGCTTACTCAGAAGGAGGTAAGGAGGAATGTCCAGTGTGACTATGTTTCATATTTTAAATAATCAAAGACAAATTCAACCTGATGCGATTAAACATTTGTGTCAAAGGGCTTTTATTGGTATTGTCATCAAACAAAACCTACTTAACACAATCACAACATGTAAGAAATTGGAAGAATTTAAAATTATGAACTATGTTTTAAGAGTTGGATAATATTTCCAGCTATTCCTATTATATTAGTCCTATTCTGCTACTCAAACACAGTTTTGGTTTGACGGCCTCTCTTCTCTTTTCTGCAGCGGGAGTGGGTAAACGAGTACCACAGGAAGTGCCGGGAAGTAATTGGAGCGGAGATGGAGAGGCAAGGCAGGAAGGAGGGGCTGGAGTGGCTGATCAGAGAGACCCAGCCAATCATCTGAGGACTGATTCTTGCGCAGTCCAGGAGTACTGCACTTGCTCTGCAGTAATAATTTGTATTTTACTCATATTTCTCTGTGTCTCACACTCGACTTCTTTTGTAAAGCACATTGTATCAGCAGTTTTATTAAAGATCATTAAAAAAGAAACGAGAAATATTTTTTCTATATTTAACTATAGATTCATCTTTTCTTAGACTATGCAATCTGCAATTTTGGGGTTATTCAAATGTGAAAAACTTCCTTAAGATGAAGAAAATGTGAAGTGAAAAAAAGAAAACTGACTTTGAAAGAATGAGCATTACATCAGTAGGTACAGTATTCAAAACAATGACAACTTTAGAAACACATTATGATCAGGCGTAGCATAATCCTGTACTCACATTTTTGCGTTCATTGTTTCTCACCAAAATGCATGGTGTGTATCATTGAGGACTTACACACATGCATTTTCTATTTAATCAAACATTTGCACTGCCATTTTTTTAACAATACTTAAAATCCTGCACATCCCTTCTTAGCCCCCCCGTACCCTACCAACTGTTAATCAACTGTAATCTTCCTGCTACTGTTAAGTAACTGTAGCAGGAATGTGGTACAAACTAAACTGGAGCTGACTGATAAAAACAATACTCCATAGCCCTAAAGTTGAAAAACCCCACAGGTTACCTGCTTCTATCTTTTGATCCATGTCCATGGTCCAATGCAGTTGTATGGATGAATATCAAGCAAGCTTTCAAATCCTACAATCCTAGATCTTAAAGGTGCTCTACTTGAAATACTGGAACAAAAGTAGGGTGGGATTGCCTCCCCATGGCTTTCACCCCAATACGTAAAAGACTATTTTTCACGGCCACATGCACTGATATGTACACGCTGGACCGTCTATCGCTACACACAACAGAGAAACTGATCACAGCACAAACGGAGGTCGAGTGAATTCATTCATTCATTCATTCTCCGATCAGGACACCGTTACGCTATATCTTTACATAGAAAATAGTTGTTTGCTGATTTATTCATTTCCTGAATATTGAGTACAGCACGTTTAAGTTCCTTGCCTGTTAAACAACTACATCTTTCAGACTTCATACCCCGGTCTAGCTGGCATTTCATTGCCTGGTCTTCAACCCAACATCATAATTACATCACTATGACATCATCAAGGTTATCTTCTTAGACTTGAGCTACAGTAGATATAATACAAATGTGTTTTTACAGCCATAATAATTAACTGAATTGAATTTTTAAATCAGTGGCGTGTCCCTTTAATGGCCTGTACATGGTGAGCAGTGGTGGAAAAAGTACTCACATCATTCACAGCACTACAGTACAGATTTACTCTGTAAGAAGTAAAGTTCCTGCATTCAAACTGTTACTTTAGTAAAAGTAGAAAAGTATTAGCATAAAAATATACTTTAAGTACAAAAAGTAAAAGTACTCATTTTGCAGAATGGCCCATTTCAGAATCTTGTATTATTGAATTATAGTTATTGATGCATTAATGTGTACATTAATGTTGCAGCTGGTAAAACTGGAGCTTATTTTCACTATATTTACTCCCAGGCAGCTAGTGAATTTACCCAATAGAGTTTTTTCATTATCCATAATTATACATTTTATTTCATCTGATGATTATATTTAGTTTTATTTACCATAAACAGCAAAGGAGTTTGTAATCAATCAGGTATTAAATAAACATAGTGGAGCAAAAAGTACAATATTTCCCTCTGGGATGTAATGGAGTAGAAGTCTAAAGTAGCAGAAAAAATAAATACTCAAGTAAAGTACAAGTTCCTCACTTAAGTAAAGTACTTGAGTAAACGTACTTTGTTACATTCCACCACTGATGGTGACAGAAATTTTGACACAGCTACAGGGGTCAAAGCTCAGACCTATCAGAGTCCAGTGTCTCTGTAGCGGGCCTCTTCTCCCTCCAACCCCCACAGCATATCCCTTCTCATAACGCTTCTAAAGCTGCATGTAAAAAATTGGAGGGTCCAGGGTGACGCCACTGTTGGGATCGTTGGCGTACTCTTGAAACGACAGTGGCAGCGTCAATGCAGTTTGCTCCTCTGGTCCCCGTAGGGCTTTAGTCCTCCCTTCCTCCTCTTCCTCCTTCAGCCCTACAGGCAGCGGGTTACTGTAGATGTAGTAGATCCTGGAGTTGTCCTTTGCTGTCTCTGGCCGCCTGAAGAAGGCAAGAGGGTTGATGAAGCTAGTGGACCTCTTCACTGCTTTGACTGCCACGGGGTCCGCTGGCTCTCCTCGGGTCACTGCACTCTCATACACGTGGGCTCTCTTTGACTGCCTGGCGGAGAAGATGGCACTAATTGCACTAATGGCTTTAATGCAATTTTACATTGCATTGTAATCTGTTTGAATTTACAGTGGCTTTAAAGGTCCCATATTGTGCTAATTGTCAGATCCATACTTGATTTTTGGGTTTTTACTAGAACATGTTTACATGCTTTAATGTTCAAACACATTATTGTTCTCATGCGGTCTGTTTAAATATACAGTATACCTGTATTCACCGTCTGTCTGAAATCCTCACTTTAGCGCCTGTCTCTTTAAAACCCTCTCCAGAAAATGCCCAGTCCGCTCTGATTGGTCAGTGTTACCATCACTGTAGCTGGTTGTGACATCACAAACATAAAGGAAGTCCATTTCTTTGTGGATTTAACATTTGAATACTCTCACCGTATATATATATAGCACCTCCACCTGCTTTATTTAAAATAAAAAAATCTCACTTTTAACAATATGGGACCTTTAAAGACATTTCCATTCAGCAGAAGGAATACTAGTAAGTAGTATTTTCTTTGAATCTTGTATTAATCACTACACAGGATAAGATGTAACTGTCCTGTGTTTTTAAAAATGAGCTGCTTCTATTTCCATGGATCTTAATGAAAGTGAGAAAGTAGGTTGTTCACAAGCATATCTGATATCTGATCCTCACCTGGTGCGGTTGTAGCAGACAGTGATGCAGTACAGGCCGCTGATAGTGAGGGTACACAAGGCCAGGGCAATGATAACAATGTTAAACACTTTGAACTCTAGGTAGAAGAAAGAAGAAGAAGAAAGTGTTTCACTTAAAAGAAGCACTGAAGTATCATTCATTCAACTGTACTGTGAAATGAACTGAACGGATATCAAAGATTACGACACACCAAACAGAGCTGTGTTCATCTCCTGGTCATGGATTCCCAAAGCGGCTGTCCCGTTCAGATGGAGGCTGCCTTCCGTCATTGCTCCGTCCTGTTGGGCTCCACTCATGTTGCTGCCATTGGCTTCCAAAACATGGACTAAAAGACTGAGCTTTGAGTCTCTTCTCACTGGTTTCAATAGAGACCGGGGCCATGTGACTCAAGCAGCTCGACTCAGTCGCTGTGGAGACATTCCCTCTTTTGTCAGCCCCTCAGTTCAAGTTGGACACCCCATCTTCTCCCTCCCCTCTACTCCCCTTGTTTACTGCTCATTATTCTGCTCAGCATTCTGGGGGGAAACCGAGGGGAGGGAGATGTTGGGTCTTTTATACTGTTTGTAATAAGCTCTGAGTGGTGACCCAAAACCAGAGAGTTTGCATGCAGTTAACTTCAAATATGGTCTTCTCATGAGTTTTCACTTTTTCATTCTTAAAACAGTGTAACTCATCTGATGTTACAAGAAGTACTTTAGAGTGTTAGACGTATAGTTAAAGTATACAAAAGTTATGTAAAAAGTTTACTTTAAAATGATCTTTAATGTACTAGAAAGTAATTCTGCAATACTTAAAGTGGTATTTCTATATACTTATGGAGGGTGTACATTATTGTAAGTGTATGTTAAGTATAATTATTTCCCCATAAAGTCCTTTGTAATACACAATTGTATGATTTTTTAAATTGTATTTTAATTTCACTTCATTAGAAGTGGTTCAGTCACAAAAAGTGCACTTTAATCTAAGTTCATTTAAGCTGATATTTGTAATGGTTATTTTGTGTAATTATGAAAGGTACAATTATTTTAAAGTAGCTCGTAATACACTGAGTGTGCTGTATTAAAGCAAAGAGGAACTTAGTTACTTGAATATGGTGCTCTAATGAGTTTTCAGTTTTTTGCTCTTAAAGCAATGCTGTATTTGAAGTCTTACCTCCATCCGTACTTATGATTAATACACAAATGTTTGTGTGCCATGTGCGGCCTGATACTTAATTAAATCTGTATCAAATTTGGCATTCAACTAACTACTTTTATTATCAATATATCTGACAATGATCGTGTAGATTGATTGTTGTAATAGTCTATAAAATGTCAGAATATTGTGAAAAAGGTCCACCGCAAGTTTAGAGAGAACCTTTACATGCTTTATTCTGTCAGACCAACAATCAAAGATGTTCAGTTTACAAAGAGAAAAAAGGAAGTCCTCATGTAAGCTGGAAATGACTTAAAGAATTAATAAACTATAGCATTCAAAACATAAGCCTCAAATTTTCGGTCCGTGACTGCCGTACTGTCATCACATCCATCACTGCTTGTTCTGTGTGTTTTGGGGACATCAGTACAGGAAACCAGGACCAGGTCGCCGGGCCGATGCGAGAGCCAAAGCCAGCAAAAAGGCAACAAAGACAGCATTCTCCTTTCTCCTTATGCTTCACTTCACCCTGCAGCACCATGGCAGATATTATGTAATTAGTTGAGCATCTAATTAAAGCAGGGTTTTGTTTCACTCTTTGACAAGACAGGCTGCTCTCTAGAGTGAACTTGGAGAGAATTTTTTTTACCTCTTTGCGAGTGACCTTTGTGTCACCCAGTTCTCGGTAGAAGTTGCTACAGAGGATGATAAACAATGTTAGAAACTTAAGATGAGAGCAGGAAATATTTATATTGACATGCTCTCATCTATGATATTTAGCTTTATTACTGGGACACCTGAATCACAGTCTCAAGCTTTTTGTTTTTTTCACTTTTTACACTTAACTTGTTATGCAACACAGAGAATATCAGGTCTGGTAAGGCAAAGGACAATTATTAGAAAACTGCGTCATGCAACTGCAAATCAGATAACAAAATGAAATGTATTTTTTCTGTGTTCAACAATCCTCCACTAGGTGTCAGACGTTGCCTGCGTGTCTGGACTCAACATAACTCAGTAAAGAACAGCTCAGTGCTATTTATCCGTAAAGCAGCTTGACCTTGAGTGACAGCGGTGGCCTTTATATTCATAGTCAGCATACAGTAAAGAAAAACAAAGGGAGAGATTGACTGATTAGGAAATACGCTGTGACACAGAGGCTTAAATATGTGTTTATTAGCCTCTGAAACGTCTGTAGAGCTTGTTTAATTTCAATATCCATCTTGGCTCTCCGCAGAGTTAAATTGTTATGATTTAAGGGGCATGTGGGTGGCATTATGTTGGTATGGTTTATTTGAGCAGCCCAGTATGCATAAACCAACTCTGTCTGCGGCAGCTATCATGGGAATGAGACTGGCAATATCCAAACAAAGCATTTGCACTGTAGTTTCACCCAGAACCAAACTATTAACACTGGTGAGGCAATTACGATATTTATCATGATGGATAATCAGTTGCTGGGATAACAACATTTATTCATTCTTTTGTTGTTGTTTTTTTACTTAGTTTTTTATTGAAGGTGTTGATCATTATCGTAGTATTTTGGTTTAATGACATGTAGTTATTAATAATACCTCTGCACTAGAGATGACCATTTAGATGTTTGTGGTTTGACACTGTTATTCAGAGAAATTTTGAAAGCATGCAGACTAGAACTGATCGACAGACATACCAGGCAGGCAAAGACAGCCCATGTTTAAAAACTTGATATTTTGGGTCATAAATTACTGTAATCCTGAGAATAATCTGCTTGTGCTTTGTTTGACTTTGACCACAAGCGAACTGAGAATTTGTTGGCAATGCTCTGTCAACAAATAAAAAGAGACGAGTCATCTGGTTTTGATTTGTGCACTTTGAATAGATTTTATTTTTTTTATTAAAATAGTGTAGTTATAACTCTTGATCTATATAAGAGCCCTGAAAAAACTGCCCAAATATGAGATATTTTTGGGTGAGGGTCCAGCAGCTTTTTAGTGTTTCTCATGGACATCAGAATCTCTCTCTTGAGCCCAGTTCCCTTCTGTTGGTTCCTCATAACTGTAGCAAGACGTCTTATGCTATAGCTCAGGTATACAAATCATGGCTCGGTTAATACATTTCCAAAAGTATGGCAACCATTCCTGGACTACTTTAATGTTGTCTATAATATAGCTTATTGCTTATAACTGATATCCAAAACTTCTCTCTCTGGTTTGGTCATTTTATTTTAGCGTGTGAGTTTTGCTTCTTATTTGTTTGTTTTTTTGTCTGGGTTTATTCTTTATTATTTATTCCCCATGGGGATAAGGTGGGTGTGTTGCAGATGTTGGAATAATGTAAAATGTGTAAATGTTTAAGGAAAAAAATAAAAACTACTGTGTTACTCTACTCTACTAGTTACTGTGCTCAAGCAGATTTTAACATTTTAAACTGTGTGTCCTGACCGAGATAACAGAGCTGCATAGAACATAGACATGCATATAAAACAGACTTATTATGGAAGCGAATGGACAAGAATCACACAACAAATAAGATAAAACAATGATGGAAGGTTGATAAAATGTCAGAAATCAATATACCATAACAGGGATTATAAAAACGGATGGATTTAAATCCTTCAAAATAGACATATAAAATGTGACACTAAATGCTTAAACAAAGAGCACTGAGGAGAACAGTATATCCCACATAAATAAACATTTCTATAGTGCTGACAGCTACACAATTGCACAATTACCTGGCAACTGCTAATGCAGTGTGCTTGGATCAATTAAGTGCTGGGCAGGGGAAGTATTCATACTGTGTATAAAGCAGGAACCTTCT
The DNA here is from genome assembly GCF_963691815.1 of Echiichthys vipera. NCBI lineage: Eukaryota > Metazoa > Chordata > Actinopteri > Perciformes > Trachinidae > Echiichthys > Echiichthys vipera. Next base: position 23,083,116 of record NC_139827.1, read on the forward strand.
TGATGTGATGCCAGGTTAATTAAGAATAAGGATGTCAGCTTAAGGAAATATACTGAATAAAATATTTAATGTCAGTGTTAATGCAGACTTTTACTTTCACAGCTTATCCACAACTAGCACCTCACTTATCAGCACAACAGACTGTTATTATACTACCTCATAATTTACCTTACTAAGCCTTTCTCATACACATCTGAGGGTCTCTTATCAGGCAGAATCAGCATTTTGTGTTTCCCATGTAGATTGTTGTCATTTTTTATCCACAGAAGCTTACAATGAATGAGCATTCATGTGTTGCTCAATGACTCGAGGTTATTAGACACACTGGCTCGGACTCAACATCCTCATATGTCACTATTTCTTTTCCTTCACTCATTTCCTGCTTCTGGCATCTGCTCCTACAAAATCATTTATTATTCACAATGAAATCCAAGTTTGGCTTCATGTAACTTTGTCATAAGGTTATGGTTGACCATCTAACTGCATTTACAAAGTGGATCCACTGAGAGGAGGTTTTCAATAGCCGTTATTTCTTTATTTCTTTTAGTCATAAAATGCAGTCGACTCAATCAATCATCTCTCCTATAATCTTCCCCAATCCCTCCCCACTCACTCTGACTGGCCGGTGAATTCCTGACCATCCCTCATCGCCCTGCCTCACCCCTTCTCACCCACTGCTCCTCCGCCTCCCCCATCTCTGTGTTTATACAGAGGCTGGTTGGGAATTAGCATTCTGGTGAGATCCATTTGTTCTGATGTGGTTCAGCGGTAAGGTCCCGCCTTGATTTATTGCACTTGTCAGTTAAACTTCTGGAGGTACACGTTAATACACAAAGGCTGGGTACCGTACGCTAGGCTGGATTTTTTTACCTCTCTCATTTTGATTGGTGTTTGTATCAGTGAGTGATTTCTGCTCATGCTGAAAGATCAACTGCTGATGGAGGTTTATTATAAATATCAGAAGTTATGAGAAAGATATACACTAGAAGAAAATGCAAGATTATTTTTACAAGGGCCCATATTGTTAAGTCTGCATGCTTTTTTTTCAAATACACAATCATGTCATCTAGTCAGTAAGCTTGGTAAAAGAATGTGTAAGCCTTATTTTAAAAATGCTTTACTTATACAGTAAATATATGTACATAATTGAGTAAAATAGGTATCCCTATGATTGGGATCCTTTTAATATCACCTGTCACAAATTACAGCTGAAACAATTAAATGAATCATTGTTTGAAAGAACATTTGTCTAAAACTATTTTAATAATCGTTCCATAAGTCATTTTTTGTTGCAAAAATGTCAAACATCCATTAGTTTCAGCTTCTCAGTTGTATAGGGGTTTCTTCTGTTCTGAATTTATTTGGATTTAGACATGTTGGCTGGACAAAACAAGCAATTTAAAATCATCATCCTGAGGAAATTGTGATGGGCATTTTTCATTTTATAGACCAAAAGATGAATCTATTAATTACCTTGAGAAGATAATATAATCGATAATGAAAGTAATTGAAAGTCGCAGCCCTATTGCTCAGAAAATGTAGAAATACAAGTTACTTACTAAGCATACCTGCTTGACTGACTTTTATAATTGCAAAAAATATTCTTTCTTAGGTCTCATATCTGATCGATTGAAATTGAAAATATAAGGCGCGATTTAACAGGGAGTCCTGGGCACATATTAAAACAAACAGCACAATAAAAACATGGTAAACTCTGATAGCAGTCTGATGCTCAAGTGTATAGTAATTTCAGACAAAATGACTTGTCAGGACAATGTTGGAGTAATCTGTTCACTTAGCACCATGAAGGTAAGTAAGGAGAAGAATAAGCTCTGTTGATTTTACAACGTTGCAGACAAGAGACACCCAGGAGCTGTGAAAAGTCAAACTCTGTGTGCATATTTGTGATTTACGGCTGTCGTCGCTGTTCTGTCCAATTAGAATCGGACACAGGATATCGTGGCCCTCAGTGGACGGCTGTGAAACTTGTACCAAGTTGTATCAAAAAGAGGCTCTTACATGGTGCATGACCCATAAAACATGCTAATGTGCTACTTCCCTGACCCTGTCTGACACTGGACCCCCATACTGTACCGCACAGGAAATGAGCTCCGAGTCAAATCAAATGTAGTTTATTTACAAAGTGCGTCAAACAAAACACAGCAGTGAACAGGGAAACATTGGTGTATATGGATGAGTACCTAGAAGAAACATATTACTCTGTGTGTATACAGTATGAGTGTCCTGTGTGTAGGCTACCACAGCATGAAACATTAATATAGTCTGTTTAAGCTTCATGTTCTTCCTGAGGATTTACAGCAGACTTACCCTTCGTTATTTATTTTCAATTTTATAAAAACAAGCTGTTATCATTAACAAAGTAGCTCATACATAAGCTCCTAATATCTTACAATATCATTTAAGGGGCTCTAAAAAGTCTCCATTTCAGTTCAGGGATTCACTGCTCTTGAGCCTGTACAGCTGAAGGCGGAAACTCCTTAAATTAGGCTTTAGCTTGAGAAGGAGAATTAGCAAAGAGTTCTTGTCATATATGAAATAGTATGTTTCTATCATATATCTAAACTGATGGTTACATTGAGTTGTTTCAGCCGATTTTCATTGCATTTATCTGTATTTACGATATTACTGTAAAGGCACACACTGGTGTTTTCAATCATCTTGGCTAATTACGTCTCTGCTCCAGCTAGGTGGAGCGATGCTGGAGATGGCAATAGGCCATGCCATTCAATGCTCCGACAGGATGATAAAGATGTAAGGTGTGAGGGTTGTAATCAGGTAGATAAGTGAAAACACCTGTTTATATCACAGGCCTTTCTCATGGGTAAAATGACTGTGTAACATAGTCGCTCTTAGTGCTTAAATAGTGGTAAAGTAACTCCTCTCTTAGCTTTTTGTTTAATTTTACGCACATTTAGTGTAATTCTTCCACATTAAAACCAGGCTGAGCAAGCACGCTACGCTAACAAACATAAGACAAAGTTAGCGACTAGCTGGTGAAGAAAGTCATTTTAACAGCATGTTTGATTTTAATTTTGAGAAATTTTACTTTGTTGTCTCATTTAAAGGAAAAGTTACTGCACTGCCTGAAAAGAAAACACATTCAAGCATCTTATTAGTTGTAGCTGCACCAAGATAGCAACCAAAATAACAACACTCACCTGGCTTTTGTTCATTGTAGAGTTAAAGTGTGAAGTCACTGCACCCAGCTGTTGGGAGTTGAGTAGGCTAATGTCTCTCATAGCAGCTCTTAGAACGTGCATATTTCCAAAAAATCCCACACTGTTTCTTTATTTCAAGTAACAAAATATTTGGGGGGAAAACTATACTACTACTATGGTGGGGGATTACTGTATAATCCCTACCTTCTTCAACTACCACCTGCACTTCACATCTATCACTCAAATCATGAACTATCACCAAACCAAACTGTTGTAACTCAATACTACTGAGCAAGATGGTTAATCCCCCACACCTCTGTGCTCAGTTACAGCCCAGCCCTGTGTTCTGTTGGCTGAACACCAAGAGCCTGCTGCGTCCCTGAGGATATCCAGGTCTAATCTTCTGCTTGCCAGTAGTAAATACGGTTTGGCAAATGGGCCATGGAGGCTGTGTGTGGGGAACTGCATGCTGGACCAAAAGCAACACACTTGCTGTGGGTTTTTGACATCTCCAGGCGCATTATTTGTCTGGGGTTTAATGCTGGGACAGTCATCTGCAAGGTATTGGTTGAGGACGCTGAATGTCCGCAATAAGAAAATTTCCATTCTAAACATGACCAGAGATTTGTTTCAATGCATTTCAGTATTTAGGGAAATTTATATCTAAAGGGAAGGAAAGGTCAGCTAATCTTTGTAAAGAACTGAAAAGTGATGTTGCTGAAAGCCATGGCAAAACTATCGTAGTCTATAAGGTGTTCAATATTGCAATTGCCTACCCTCAGCTGTGTAGTCTTTTGGACTCATAAGAATTCTGCAAAGTCCCCAAAGGAGGACAAGAAGTGTGTACAAGTTCTGCTTACACTCCCTACATGTTTTTAAAATATGATAGCTAGTCAAAAAATGCAAGTGAGTGCAAGAAGCCAAAAATAAAAAAATAAAAAGACATCACACATCTTAAAAAAATATTTCCTTGGGCAATTTTTTTTACAGTGGTTCATGTCAAGCATTTGTGTTTGTGCCCATACTGTAGCATGTATTTCTCATTTATGCATGACATACTGATGAAATGCCTTCTGTTTATCCACACTAAATTTGTTAAGATTCAATTCTCATTGTTTCAGATTGTTTCAGGAGTAATCAATCAGGAGTGAAAGTGCTCTTAAATGCAGCTTTTTAAAAAAAAAGCTCCATAAAAAGTCAACAATGATCCAGTTCAGCTCACTGAGAATTTCAAAGGATGCAAAACCTCAGCAGGTAAGTCTATTTGCATATTATTTTAGTCAGTGACAATTTTGTTTCTCATTTGGCCACATTTAAAATGAGCAAGAACAGAAAACGTTCCCATGAACCCAGACCACCTTCTGTCTCTCTCTGCTCTCTACTTCACAGTGGAGAAAAAAAAAGGATTGCAACATCGCTTCACTTCAGCCTCAGAAACATCCTTACAATCTAAATATCCTGTTAGTTTTACAGACTGAGGTTAAAGCTGATAAGGTGACTGATGATTACAACTGTTGGGTGGTTTTTGGTCAATTGCTCAATTGCACTTTGTGTTTAATAAAAGGCCAGTGTTAATGATTTCATTAAAAGAAAATAATGTATGAGAAAAGTTAGACTACATGATTAGATAAAATGTCTTTCCATTTCCAACTACTGATGTGTCTGCCAACTGTATTCCTAATTAGGGCTAAATGGTGTCAATCTTTACTATTACTATCATTGACTATTCAAGTTTTTTTTATATGTACTCAAAAATAAACAAATAAAATTCAGGGATTAAGAAAAATGATTGCCAAACATTGGTATGGTTGTGAACCAAAAGAGGTGATGATTTAATGAGTCAATCTATACGAACAAAGTGTTGGTCTTTGGTGGAGTCCCCATGCAACACACACACACACACACACACACACACACACACACACACACACACACACACACACACACACACACACACACACACACACACACACACTCACACACACACACACACACACACACACACACACACACACACACACACACACACACACACCGAGAGAGAGAGAGAGAGAGAGAGTAGGTTTGAGAGAATAAGTTTTCATATCCATTCAAGCTCTTTCAATGAAAACAACACTCCAGTATATGTTTAATATGTGCATGTACTATGTGCTTGCACTTGGGCACATGTCCAGTAATTGAGTGCATGCGTGTGTGTGTGTGTGTGTGTGTGTGTGTGTGTGTGTGTGTGTAGACCCTCCAGGGTCCCCCATAAGTCAATTCTGTTATCTGAACAAAGCCCATCAGACATCTATTTATCTTGGTATGTGTAACAAAGCAGACCGGGGAGTCTTAGTTAAACAGTTTCTTCAAAACAAACTCCTTCTGCCAAAGCTGCTGTTGTCCAGAAGAAGTCTGAACTGGAGTGGCTGCAGAGAGGAACTGAGGTCAAAGAGACGATCTCTGGAGAGCAGTGGAGTAAAGAGACAACACTGGGGAAATATTTACCAACTTTTGATATGCTAATGTCAGTAGGAGCTTCTTGAATCTAAGTGTGTTGCCAGCGCAGAAAAGGAGATGTGGTATCTATGACAAAGGGCGGTGATATTCCCCTCTTTACTTTTCGTTTTCATAACTTTTCCTTTCGTAACCTTTGTCTCTCCACTTCTTTCACTGCATCGTCACCTCTATGGGACACATTTATTGCATTTCAGATTCATCAAGCCTGCTCCAGCAGGGGCAGCCTCTGTCCTTGATCATCTACCACCTCCAATATTTCTATATTAACCTCTGGACGTGATGACACAGATACGATCTGCAATCCATCAAGTCAAACTAGGTTATCCATTTTGAGCGGCTCCCACATGAGATAAGAAACTTTTGGAAAAGCAGCACTGGAAAATGTACAGTGATGGTGTCACTCAAGAAGAAACAATCTAAATAACATTAGTGTAGATTGTATTTAGATTAACGACTCATTTATCATGAATCTGAAGAAAGATAAATGGATGGTGGGCTTTGTGAGGTAATATGTCGTTTGGTGAATTTCACTGTTGACCTTTCAGCAACCTGTTTAATGTCTAAGAGAGAAAAGGTGGCCTTGTGAAGTTAAATTAAATTTGGCTCTGTAGACTGAGACGAATGGCGATATATTTTCAGACTGGAGAGAAACAGTACTAGCAACATGTGAGTATGACACTCTTCCCTATGTTGCATTTGTAATTGTTTTCTTTCAGTGTTATTACAAAGTTATTTTGCCTCAGTTGAATAAACCTGCAGTCACACAGTTGATGTATAAATAGACTTTGGAGAAACTTTAAATTGGAATTTCATATATATACATGTATAAGATAAGATGATAACAGTTTTAACTTTTTAATTTTTTTAATCTGCTCAAAGAAAATAGTGGAATATTGTTTTGTACTGTACATTGAACAGTGCATTATAGGAACACTCATCCTCACCCTCTCACCTCACTGTGATGGATCAGTGTGATGTCAAACTTTGGTTTGGTGGCTAGTGACAGGACTGTAGTCCAGACCACCTTTGTTGAGTCTGACATTAAGAGGAAATTCACCATTGTACTTTTAAGATCTCACGTGTTTCTAATGTTGAAGGCATTACAGGAATTAAATTCAGTGCTGCAACATAACCTACCTGTATAATTTAACTTGGTGATTTCCGAAAAAATTGAGGCTGATAGCATTGGTTTCAAATGTATTCAGTCAAAATAAAGTATTGGACAAATACATTTTTTTTTCTTATGATGGCGCTAGACGAGAAGTTAAGGAATCATCAAACTCATTACAATTTATCCTGAAGGGAACATGAATGTCTGCATCAAATTTCATGACAATCCATACAGTCCAACAGTTGTCGAGAAATTTTACCCCAAACCCCAGACGTAAACCTAATATTGGCACTAGGGGAATAGTTAGAGATCGCCAAAAAATGAAGTGATGGCAAAATGAATGTCGGAACAAACGTGCAATGTATTTACATTTTCAGTGGTTTAAGTCTCAAAAAATATATTCCATTCACCTTTGTTCTATTGAGTGTGCAGCAGGAAATCAAGAGGACAGAAACGGCATGATGCTATATTCAAGGGGACGATAGGAAAGGAAAGGGAAAAGAAAATATGTTGCTGTTTGTGGTTAGAATAAGTTCTTTTAACTTTCCTTTGTGAAAAAATAATTAAAAACCAGCATGACCTTTTTTTCAAACTGCTTAAATTGTTAACATCACTGGCATTGAATGGTTTACACCAGAGAATGGAGCTACTGCGTCTCAATTTGTCAGTGTGTTTGGAGATGAGCAGAGCATTGTGTTAGAGAAGATCCAGACCTTGTTGCACTCTGGGAGATTTTCCACCATCGTCCTCTGGAGAGGATGCACGGTGACTTGGTGATTTCCAACATTTTCTAGAATGAATATCAACACTGAAGAGGAAGCATTGGAATTAAAGCCCCTGAACACACACACAGGTGTTTTTAGTTAATCTGTTGGTTAGACCTCTTCTCAGGACTGTGTGGGTGTGTCTTCTGTGAATGATTGACATCTGAGTCTCATCCTGAGTCTCATCCCGAGTCTCATGTGAGCTTTGTTTCACCTGTTAAGGCGGGACAAAGTATACCTTTATCATTCTTATTGGTAGACGGACATTTATGACCTCATGAATTCCCATCAAATTCTCATCAAAGCCCCGCCCACCTTCAACTCAAGCAGAGGTCTAATCAGCCAGAATAACTGAAAACACCTGTGTGGGTGTTCAAGGCTTTCAAAGAAAAAGTAGTTTTGTACACATGTGTTGGCACATGTAAATGTGGTTCTTTGCAAATATAAGCCCATATACTGTATGTGATTGATCCGACACCACATTCTCAAAATGCAACAAGTGGCATTCACAGTGGCTGCATAAAGAATTAACTTCCAGTAGATGTGGTTCCTTTAATCAGACGCTAACTGTATTGAAGATCTTCTCTCTGGAAATACAAACTGCATCAGAGTCAATACACTGTGTTTACATAGATTGACAGGTCTGTCAAGTTTCAACACTCAGAAGAGGTCAGTGCCACTTGACCCACCTAAGCTCCATTCAGGCTCCAGCCTGTCGACGAATTGTGGATTTTGTAGCCCCAGTGCTTAAGGTAAAAAAAAAAATCTGTAAAATAATGTATTTAAATAAATTGATCATTAAAACAAATCAAATCAAAGTGTTTCCATGTTGCCTTATGCAGTGCAGTTTAAGGATTTAAGATCAGGACCTCTAGCCTTGTCAGGCCTAAAGGTGCCATTAGGTTATACAATCAGATTTAAAGTCACAGAGGAATTCAAAGGTTTGTAGAGGTATCTGTATTATCAACGCACTACTATTCAGATACCTTTGACACACACTCATCTCCTCTGTCACAAAACATGTATATTTTACTAAGTTGTTATTTCTGCTTTTTTTATTGCCAATGCAAATGATCACATTTTTACAGTAAATAGTCAAAGTGATTGATTGTTTTTTGGCTGTAAAAGTAATTTTCCTTCCTCCTCTGACTGTTGCCCTCTTGTTGATAAACTACTGGCTGTGAATAATAAGCAGACAAGCTGAACCAGATTTTACTCCGGTGATGATGTCTGTGATACATACAATGCAGTCGTTATTCTTCCCTGTGCCATATCTTACTCATCTGAAAGCTATTTCTATGTATCCCATAAATCACCAAGAGAAACCTGCCACTGAATCATGACACCTCGCAGCAGGTTAGCTTCTAAGGCAAATGCTAGTTAAAGGTCCAATATTATGCTAATTTTCAGGTTCATACATGTATTTTGGATTTCTACTGGAACATGGTTACATGCTTTAATGAAATGAAAATAAAAACACATAATTTTTCTTATCCTGTTTGTCTGAATATACCTGTATTCACCCACTGTCTGAAGCACTCAGTTTTAGCGCTTGTCTCTTTAAGACCCCCTCCCTAAAAGACCAGTCTTCTCTGATTGGTCAGCGTTTCCAGTATCTTCAGTATCTGGAATAACAGTAACAACACTGTAGTGGCACTTAGTATAGTTGTGACATCACAACCGTATAGAAGTCCTGACGGCTCGTTTAAAGGCACAGTTTCTGAATACAGGCTGTGTGCATTTCTCTGTGGACTGAAAGTTTTTATACTTTCACAGTATCCAAATACAGTAGCACCTCGACCTGCTTTACAATAAAGAAATACATGGACTTTTTTTATACTATGGGATCTTTTACAAACTCTCAATAAATCAACAAAAACACTGTATCTCTATTTTGTCATTTTAACAAACAAATCAGTCTGTGACTGATAACTATCTAAGCTGAAATAACTTTTTCTTTTGATTTTAGGCCTTTCCCATTGACAATAAAATCCATGGGATAAAAACAGCTCAACAAAAGCTTTAATATGTGCTCTCGGAAGGGGATCGATGTCTGTACTTTTTTTAGTCATTTGCCAACTGTGTGTCAGTTCCCTTTTTATTTTTCTGCAAAGGATTTTCTTACTGGAACTTGGCATCATGTTCTTTTGACGAAAGACCAAATTCAATATCCAAGACTCTCAATACAGCAAGGAAAAATTATTGCTGACTCACTGACAGGCTCAGGGACATCCAAGTTGGAAATTATGCATAGATCTGTCAACCAAGCCATGGAGAAGATGTTGAATCTAACCTGACCATTAACCTGAAACCCTATATTTTAATGGAAGCATGTGGATAGTCTGTTTGGTCTCTTTGGAAAACTGATTCTGGCAGCAGTACCAAAAATAAACATCATCATGTATTTGAAGCTAAATGTTCAACGTATTCTCATCAACAGGTGCGTAGGATATTACACGAAAAGTTGAGGCTGATAGCATTGGTTTTAAATGTATTTAGCCAAAATAAAGTATTGGACAAATACATTTTTTTTCTTATAATGGCGCTAGACGAGAAGTTAAGGAATCATCAAACTCATTACAATTTATCCTGAGGGGAACATGAATGTCTGAATCAAATTTCATGACAATCCATACAACAGTTGTTGAGAAATGTTACCCCAAACCCCAGACATTAACCTAATATTGGCACTAGGGGAAAAGTTAGAGATCGCCAAAAAATGAAGTGATGGCAAAATGAATGTCGGAAACAAACGTGCAATGTATTTACATTTTCAGTGGTTTAAGTCTCAAAAAATATATTCCATTCACCTTTGTTCTATTGAGTGTGCAGCAGGAAATCAAGAGGACAGAAACGGCATGATGCTATATTCAAGGGGACGATAGGAAAGGAAAAGGAAAAGAAAATATGTTGCTGATTGTGGTTAGAATAAGTTTTTTTAACTTTCCTTTGTGAAAAAAATAATTAAAAACCAGTATGACCTTTTTTCAAACTGCTTAAATTGTTAACATCACTGGCATTGAATGGTTTACACCAGAGAATGGAGCTACTGCGTCTCAATTTGTCAGTGTGTTTGGAGATGAGCAGAGCATTGTGTTAGAGAAGATCCAGACCTTGTTGCACTCTGGGAGATTTTCCACCATCGTCCTCTGGAGAGGATGCACAGTGACCAACCATCTGATGAATATTAAAACCAAAATTATTCAACATGACATGTTTATTTGGAACTACAGTGGAAATCTAAGCCAAGGAATGTACGCTATTTTGTAAGGTTTTTTTCCACAGTTAAAAGACCAGATTCAGATTGGGTAAATCAAAGAGACAATCTTGACAGAGCCATATTACAGGCTCAATATGCCACAGATCTCTAATCTATGAGTAATGAAACTAGCTAATTATTGATGTCACATACTAAATCTCACTGATTTCTTTTGGCATTGGCAAACACTGCTATGCCTGTTGGTTTTTCTCACCATGTTGCCTAAATCCTTGTCTCTGGGAACCACATGCTTGATCTGGGAGTGCCTACATGACAAATAAAGATGACCCAGGATGCATGTATACATAGCTCTCTGGGAAAAAGATGTCACCAGACACTCCAGGGGAATCATGCATGTGTGGGACGCAGGAGCAGTCACCAAAAATAGATACAAACCTCTCGTACGGAGATGGTTAGAGGAATGCAGCTCCCCCCTCCTCAGCTTGTTTTCACAGGATTGACACGGGAAAGAGGCTGCTGAAGCACCAATCAGATTCATCCTCTTCATATTAAGTTTTGTAAATTTCTTCATGTCTCATCCCTAGAGAGACAGAGTATTTTGGCTTTTGGCTACAAACAATCAAACTGGCAACACAGTGCTTCCCAAAATGGATTAATCAGTCAAAGAAAGGACCTAATATCAACACGCTTTATACTTAATAACATATACAAACAAGGAGAAGACTGTGTAGCTGCATGTTAATTTTTAATAAACCAACAAGCCAAAAATCATCTGACAGTCAAACCCATTTAATAGAAGCTATTGCTAGTTTTGCATCTTTTAGAGTCAGTCATTACAAACCATGTATATCATGTACATTGTTTTTGGAATGCTCGATGAGAAACATGCCACTTTCACCCATGCAAGGTGCCACCTGCTCATCGGGATCTAATTGAACCATTCAGACACACTTTCAAACACCGATGGCGCTAGTTGGGGATCGGTGTTTTGCCCAAAGAAGCTTCGGCATCCAGACGGGAGAAGCCAGGGATTGACTACTGATCTTCCGATCTGCTCCCTCATGAGCCACAGCTGTTAATTCCTTTCTATAACATATAAAAATTGGCACTTCAATGTAATAGATCATCCATTATCCATTGTGGTGATGCAGCAAGGACCATTTTGAAAACCCTTGTTGTTCTCCTGTTCAAGGAAGTTCTAAGGTCTGAAACTTGAGAGTCAACATTTCACTTTTCAGCATCGCAGAAAGTTGAAAAAAGATAATGTGATTTTGTCTGTTGATTGCATTAAACGATTGGTGTTTGACAGGTGACTGGAGTTCAAGTCAAGTGCATTCATCATAAGCGTGCATCATTTTGACATAGCTAAATATAGACAAAAAGACATTGATTGTGACAGGATTAGCCATCTCAAGGTTTATATATCTGGACAAAGTCAATTGTTACAGTCATTTTCAAACTGAAATGAATGGAACCCATCAGCTGCCTTGTAACTAATGGTGTGCTTTGATAAATGTTAAATACTATTATAACGTATACAAACTTTGTAGTAAATAGGCTTAAACATGCAAAACCACCAGTGTGTTGCTTTAAGAGTTTGGCCTAAACACCTTATAAACAAAGATTGTCTATGACCCCCTTTACAGAAATGACCTCAGTGCTGCATTCATTGAACTCAGCTGTGAACATCAAAAACATAAGCGACACATGACACAACAATGAAATGCCTCAGCACAAAAGTGATTGTCATGAATAATGCTTCTATTGTACCAGAATAAACAGCGCACAGCGCCATCAACTTAAACAAGGGATTTTTCAAATAGCTCCTCTATGATGCCTGTCTTTTCTCTCGCAGTCCGGCAGGCTGCTCTTAAGCATGCAAACAGTTTCGGTCCGGGCTGCCAACCCAAACAGTGTAATCACATACTCTGCGGCTCATGGTACAGTGGAAGCACTCGTCCAAGCGTGGAGAGCAGGGAGGGAGGGAGGGAAGTATTAGGTTCTCTTCCCCCAGAGATCAGACACACCTGAGGCGCTGTGCTTGTTAGGCCTCCACAAGCTGTACTGGGCTGATGTGCTGGAGCTCCTTCATTTCGGAGGTACTGCCGACGACTGAAACACTGAGGGGGGGCCCTTTCTTTGGTTATGTCCATTAAGTAATTGAATTAGTCTAATTCCAAAATGACTCTAATATCACCACATTCACATTAGGCCACCACCGAGCTGCAGGCAAATGAGGTGCAACAATATGTTTAACTTATAATTCTATCACTCATTATTACATTATAATGCAGCGTTCATTGGCTCGAAACGTCACTTTTGAATGTGCAAATAAATTGCACGAGGGAGCAACAGCGTGCAGAACTTTGTTTATGCTTTCATGGATGTATTATTGTACCGTCAATTGGATTATATGCAGTGATTGAAAAAGTAACCATGTGTTTTTGTTGAAATATGTTGAGCAGTGCATCTCATATCTTATAGTTTGTATTTAACATCCACAGATGACTAAATGTGAATATATTATGTATAACTATATATTGTGTTTATATTCTCAGCCTTGTGTCCAGATGGAGGTCATAGTTCAAGCCCACTTATATATTATTTGACGTGGGAACACCTGCTTTTGACTTGATGGTTGATTTGTTACCATGCAGAATTATATTATTATTGGCCAATAATGAGGAATTATGCTGTCGACTGGTATAAATAAAGATGTCTTATCATCTCCTATTGATTTATGGACATTTTTCTCAGTGAAATAGAATCACTGACTAGATGATCACTTTGACAGCTGTACTGTTCCACACATACACAGTCAGTCACCCAGTTATTATTTAACGTTTTTATCATTAAGGGCCTTTAACAAGGTGACTAAAGCTAAAGTAGTGACAGTTTTATCAGGAACACGCGTGTTTCACTGCACCGAACATCTCTAATCATCACAAGGCACTTAAGTTAAGCCCTTTAAATCCCCACTTCCACATCAGTGTCATTGTTTTCATACTGCTTTCTAAGTGCTTCATCTGATCGCAATCAGGGATGATGAATTACTGCAGCCTGAGTACATATTTGTCTTCATGGGGAATTTAGCACCAGTCTGAATCATCACTGTGATGATGATTGCTGAAATATGAACCAATGTTTCAACAGTTTTTAATAATAATAATAATCATAATGATAATAATAATAATAATAATAATAATAATAATAATAATAATAATAATAATAATAATAATAACAATAATAAGCATATTCATTACACCATGCATCTTTATGCAACACCAGCAGTTGTGGAAATACTCAGATCTTTAACTCGGGTATTGGGGCTGGGAACTTTGTGAGAAATTCATTGCATTTCAACCTCAGGGACAAGGGTCTCACTTAAGAAGGACATTTTACCCCCCAATAAGTACCTCCTTGGAGGGGAGTACCTTCTGAAAGTACAGAGCCTTTTGGTCTAATGTTGCTGATTGCTTCAACTCTCGTAGGTTTCATTCAAAAATACAGAAGTACTATTGTAACAATTTAGAAACATTTAACATTTAACTTTGATAACGCTAAGCGTAAAGATAAGCTTTGCTGTCGGCTTCCTGACTCATTTTAGAAAGGCAGAGAAAAAGAGAGCTAGATCTTGCAATGGCATTGAACAGCAGGGCAGTGTGTGGAGCAGCCGAGAACCTTTCAATTTCATTTTATTCATTTTAACTACTTTATATACTCATGAGTAGTTTAAACCCTGAGCATCACATATTATGAGTTAATCATATTTTTTGCTCAATTTACAAAGTAACCATGCAGTAACTATAGCTGTCAAATAAATCGAGTGCAGTATAAAGTCCAATATTTCACATGAAATGTTTCCCTTGAAGTAGATGTAAACCCTAAAATGAGAATACTCATTAATCTGGACAGTAGGAGAGGACTTAAGCAAATGTATTTAGCTTTGAACCTCTGAGCACCAGAAGACAAAACTGAATTCATAATATAATTTACGACTTGGTGGTGACAAGTGTATGAGTTCCTACTGTGAACTTGTATAAGCTGAGTATTCCTGCCATCTGGCCTCCAGCCACATTAACAGTCTGCACATAATTGTCAATCGTAAACTGTGTGTATGCGGCCACAGAGGAAAGGCTGTAGGACAAAGACTGAAGTCAGTTTATTTTGCCAAGATGTTAGACAAAAAGCTAAATGTGGTTACAGAAATGCTTTACGGCCGCAATTGTTTAAGTGGGAGAAATGCTGGACATACAGTATGTTAGACCACTTAGCTTGTATTATTACTAAATGGTTTCTGCACATAAAACAGATTTATCTGTGGTTGATGTGAAATCATAAATTTGCGGCATCAGTTGCAGTGGTTTGCTTTGGCAATCTCCTTTCACACTTCACTGACACAACAAGTGTAGAGCTGCTGCAGACCCGAATGATAACGAACTGCACTCACAGGATTTGTTTTGAAAAGCGAAGGTCAAACATGGGATGGTAGAGGCTTAAATTCCTTTACGAGTTCATAGCTGGACTGGCCAAACGTCATATTTGCAAATAAAGATCAGACATGAATCCAAAGAGACAGGGGGAGCATCTATAAAATGTGTCCCTGCCATGTACAAATTGCTCTACATGGAAGGAAGAGATGACGAAACATGATTAATTCTGGACAAGTGAGCTATCACATGGATCCTCACCTCTACTGAATACAATGAGGCCTACACAAGCAGGTTTGGGTGAACATAAAACAGAAGTGACCCTCTGCCTTCAAGGGTCTCACTCCCACCACATCTTTCAGACACTTGCACTGGGAAAACAAGGGCTCTCTAACAGGCTTTTCGAGAGCCCGGTCAGGGTACACCTCAGAAGTGCAAAGCGCTACTCCAAACATTTTTTCAGTGTCGTGCTGAACGCCGTGATCAGCTTGTCAACGTAGAGCTGTGTTAGCTTTACCACACTTCCCCCTCAGCTAAAGTTGTGAACCTGAGGAGAGTTTATTATTTCTACTCAATTAGAACTTAATCTGATACTCCGAAGGGTCCGTTTTTAGGTCAACGCCTAAATACGTAAAGGGATTCAATTCAGCCTCATTAATTACTTACCGATAACTGTAATTGAGGATGGCATTAGAGGGACAGTAGGCTATAGCAAGTACTTGTTAGGGAATATAAATCCACCAAGTGTGTCGCTGCAGAAACATGTTGTCTCCATAGAAACAATCAAATCAAAAAAGAATCACTAAAGTGTAGTGGAAGCGGAGAACATCTTCAAGCCCACCAGAAGTACAATGTCCCAGTTCCCATAAGGCATTTAACATCTTGTATTCGTCATTTGTGAAAAGCAACACGACCATTAACTATCATGGTATTTGGTCATAAGGTATTGATTTCGCCGTGCTCTGCAGTCTTTTGTGTTTAAACACAAAACCATGATGACAGAAAAATGGAAACCAGCTGAGCTCCCTGCTCAGTTGGCACTTTAAAGTTTACATAAACCTTTTGGTGCTAATAAATTGAGCAGCAGTGATTATTGTAGAGGTGTAACTGTGATCTGTGTGTCCCTAGAGAAAACAATTACTGAAGCTGAAGCCTTGATAAAAGCTGGAAAGAAAGCTGAAATTGCACTGGTGAAACCACAAGTTACCTTTTAGCCTCTTAATAAATACTTGGGCTAATTAAAATACAACTCATCCAGACTGGTGATGGGTGATGAGCTGTTGGAGACTCTTTAAAAAGCAGCTGGTCCTGGTGCCAGTCTCAACAGTGAGGCCTGGGTAAAGTTAGCTCAAGAGTATTTAAATTCCATTTTATAGGGACAAGATCCAATCTTGAGGGAATATTAAAATGTTAAAATACCCAAATTAGGTGATGGTTCCAAATGATCCTAAACAACATGGTTTATAGTCAATATTTTTGTCTGACGCACCCCCACAGCCCAAAGCCCAATCAGATGAGCTTACCCACGCCAACCATCTATCCATCATGTTCCAAATTAGTTCATTTCAATTCATTTTAAAGTGGATGTTAACTAAATAATACTTAAGCTACTCAAGTTTGAATGTGTACAACTGGACTACCACCTACTGTGGCAGAAGAGGATTTAAATATTCCCATTATCTCAACTGTTTCAACTGTTTGTCAAATGTCAAAAAAATGAAGATACGAGGTTTCCACCCGATAGCGATGATCTTTTACTTTTGGCTCGCCAAACTGTTTTAGCATTTTTTAAATGACTTTGAGCTAACTATTTCAACTACTTAGAAATTATATTTAGATGACTGTTTTAAACTTTTTCTTGCTAGCTAGGTGTGTAGTAACCTGACCAGATGTCTATTTGGAAGGGGCAAAAATACTGGTTGCTGATTGAATTAACCATCTGTGTATCACCAACATATGGGCCAAATCAACCAGTCAGATCAACAAAGCGCTTGACATACTAACAACATCGAGACAAAGCTCAGAAAGGAAACAACATCTCGATAAAAGATGTTTGTCACGCAAATTTACGAATGAAAAGCACAATGACAGGTGCTGGGTCCATATTCCAACAGAAGGATCTGAGAGCATAAAACGTTAAAGAGGCTTGCTTGATAGCTGCGCTCATCTCATCCGCGGAAGCCGCCAAGTTGTTTACACTGAACAGTCGCTTCTCGTTGCATCACACTTAGAGCCGCCTCAAAACCAACGCTGATTGATTTGGTCGCTTGGGCAACCTTCTCCAAATTTTCTCCGCGGCAAGTTACCAGACTAATCTGCTAGTAAAATATAATGGAGATCACAATATCATGATGGTCTTGTGAGGCTAGTTTAGTAGGCCTACTGTGTACAAATGTTAATGTAGCTGCTAATTTACTGGTCATTGGGATCTGCCTTAACACAAATGTGAAAATAGATATTTTTCATAGTTTTTCAAATTAGCTTAACTACTCCACAATCATTCCATGTCCCTCCTGTCAACTTCAGAAGTACCCGTTTCTGAATCACTATACTATCATTAAGGTGTTTTCATCCAAAAATCCTTAATTAAGTAAGAAAATGGACTTCAGACTGACAGTTAAAAAACACCAGTCCAGGAAGCCTGCTGACATGACCATACAACCACCATAACAAATTTGCCGATAAACTGACTACGAATCTACAATAAAGAAATGGAGGTGTGTAGACAGTTAACGTCACAGCACTATGAGGCAGATTATTGCATGCAGCCCGCGGGACAGGAGCATGAGGGTGTGAGGGTAGATTAGTTTCCATTTACCTATGTCAGCCTGTATATCATTAGCATGGCAAAACAGTCATACTAACGCATACAGACAATGGACGCATTGATAGAAAGAGGACCCTATGGGAAATTTGGGTGACCTGTGAGGATGCCTGTAAATGGGTCAGGCTGGAGCTGTAGATGGGAGGTCTGCTTTCTATCTCTCTCGTTATCTTCTGTTTTTCTCTTATTCTCTTGATTTAGGCAACATATAAAGTTGCAGTGACATGCCTTTTGCCTTTATTAATTTGCGACACAGGGTTAAACATTATCCAAATAATGCTGAGATGAAAGTGAGAGATTGGTTCAGACATTGAAATAAGCCACCAGGCTTCTCTTATTGCCATGATTAAATTTCCTGCAGTGTTAACTATACTAGATAAACTAGCCCCAGTGTTTGTCCTACCTACCTCATTCTACTGAAAACAAGCCACACACACGGGCACATGCACACACACGGTCACTTACATCAACATGTACACACATATCCCAACCGAGACCCTGCACAAATTCAAACGCAAACACACCCAGAAGAGCCTGCGTGACTGCAGGAATGAAATAAAACATCCAGCGAATTACAGTGGTCCAGAAGTATTAATTTGATTGAGTCGATAAACATTTTTAGGTTCTGAATAAGGACCCAGCGGACCCTACTTTGGTGGACGGTTGCTCTCGAGAGCCAGTTGGTTTCCATCTCATTCTTTTTCAGGATGCAATGTACATTAACCACGCAGACTGTGCTCCAACTCCTTGTGAGTGAAGATTCAATTTTGTGGTCGCTTGGTTTTCTTTTGTTGCGCCTTTCAAATACGAGTCCTCCTGTAAGTGCAACATTACCCAGAGACCTCCTCTTCAACTTTGGGATACAGTGTCATGATGTTTCTGCCCTTTTGATAAATTACTGTCTGGAGCAGGTTCCCTCTCTGCAGTCTGTCCTCTTGATTACCGCCCAAATGCTCAGCAGCTGGTCATCAACAATTCTGGATGACAGAAATCCCCATATAACTTTTTTTTAGGTTAATTATTGCGAAAGTTTGACCAAAATGTGCACATTGTCTATCTCAACAGCTTGGCCTAACTTCACTCCTAACAGAGGTTTGGCACAAATAATGTCTCATTAAACATCCAGACAAGAACACTGGACAAGATACCAGAAACAAATTTCCTGAGTCTGGTCATTTGGGTTCCTGAGAGAGGGCGCTGATCCCAGGACATTTTGGTCTTCATTTAGAAATAAGAAAGTTTAAAAGTTAGCCACCATATTTGGATGTTTGTATTTAACTCATATCTAAATACCAATAGTTTTGGTGCATCAGCAGATGCCAGGTCCCTTTCCACTCTCTCTGCTTGGTTTAAAGAAATACAAAGAAATAAAAACATCCGAACGCCTATGCAACGTATTGCGTTATATCATACATTAACTTTATATGTTATATTGCTGCACTATGCTTTTACTTCTTATGTATTATTGCTGCATTATACTGTACATGTCAAGATCTGTCAGTGCTCTCCTCTCCTTTGTCTTGTGTGTGTTTGTCTCCCTCTGTCTGCGTTTCCCTGCATGTGCTTTCCCCTATCTGTCTGTAGGTCCGGTAAGCGTTCCCCAAAGCTGCTGCCTGTTTAGCTGATTACACCACCACCTTAAAAGCCTGAGGTTGGCAGGCATGCAGCGCCGGACCGTCGTCGACCCAACCTTGGTAAAACTATTCCCCCCGGACTGGCATCCCCTTTCTCATAGTGATTTTCACGCTACCCGTTGTAAGCTTACTAATCGTGTTTGTGTTCTGTTTTCTCTCCGTATGTTTCCCGTGTTCCCGTTTTCCCGTCTGTCTCCCGATCTCCCGTCGTCTCCCCGTTCTTGTATTTCCGTGTTTGTTTAGTTAGTTTTGTGTTTGATAATCTGTAGTGTTTTTCCGTTTGTATTATTAAACGTTTAATTTGTAACTTTCTTTTGTCCGTGTCTGCATTGAGTCCACCCTTGTGTTATACCTGTACCGTTCATGACAGTACAACTGTTTTATTATTGTGCTATACTATATATTAGGTATTTTTCTAATATAATATTACACCACTTCGTCTCATTTCCCTCTCTATATCACAATATACAATATTATACTATATTATGTTACATTGATTTTTGCACGACAGTATATTGTATTACATTAAACTATACAAACCACAAGTTCATTACTTAATATATCAAACCATCTTGTGTACACTGCTTACACCTGTTGACTCTACTGCTATTAATCACACTACTGACACCTTATCAGTGACACTTACTTAACCATGTCATTTTGTGTCCAAATACAATGTATGGTACCTATTTTAGTCTGTTTTAGTTTTCTTTTAACAGTAGTTCTTTTTACTCATTGGACAACTTTTTTATTATTATTATTATTATCTGTATTTGTTTCTGTTGTTACTCTTGTGAGTTATTATCCTATTTTATATAATATTATTTTATCTTATCATTTGTTCAGATGCTTTAAATAGACACTGTGTTATTCCATTCAACTCTGAGCCATCTGTGACTCCTCAGGAAAATGTCTGTTTATTTGTGTTTGTCCTGAACCCCCACATTTATTTTTTTTAACTGTAAATCAAATTGTATGAAAACAAAATATGGTGATTTTAAAAGACCACACAGTGATCAACTGTTCATAGCTAGTTGAGTGTCCTGTTGAGTAAATATTTGCTGACTCTAATTCTTACAGTATACGACCACAATAGTTATTTGCTTAATTTTGACTTAAGGTTTGGCAAGTAGCCATCATTAAAAGCAGCATCGTGTTAGACGTTTGATCTACAGAATGCCTCTGCACCTGCAAACTTTGACAAACACAATAGAATCAAATCTGCAGTTAAGTGAGAGAGAGTTCAGTGCCAAAAACCATAAAGACTCAACCACCAAGTGTCACAGAGTGGAGCAGCCTTCACCACAACACAGCACTCTGTGGCAGACAAGATCGGATCTAAATCATAAATCAGACAAAACAGACGCCGACCAGCTGAGGTGGAGCTCTCCCTCTACCCAGAGTAAATAGACAAATCTGAACCTTAGAGTGGGTTTTATCGCTCTGAATTATTTAGTTTACAGTCACTCCTTCACCTAATGTAAAATCCACCGATTGTAATCTTATGTATATGTATGGTTAATGTGGGTATATCCCGTAGATGATTGATCTGTTTTTTTCTGTATCAGAAGAAGAATTCCTTTATTAGTCCCACGAATGGGGAAATTCAATTTTCACACACACACACGACTTATATACATGCAACCAATGAAGAGATGTTAGAGCAAGGGGGCTGCCAGTGACCGGCGCCCCGAGCAGTTGGGGGTTTGGTGCCTTGCTCAACAGCACCTCAGCAGTGCCCAGGAGGTGAACTGGCACCTCTCCAGCCACCAGTCCACACTTGGTCCACACTTGGTCCACACAGGGTCTCGAACCAGCAACCCTCTGGTTCCCAGCCCAGTCACCTATGGACTGAGCTACTACCGCCCCAAATCTTGCATTCTGGCATACATTTAGTAAAGTTGTTTTGGTGCAACGTTTGTACTTTCGGATTTATACGTACACCAATATGGGACACATCCCTTAAAAATGAATGAGATTAGTCTTTTCAAAAAATAGTGACATAATCTCCGGATTATTATTAGTCTTTTAAAAAAATAATGATATCATCTCCTGATTATTATTATTTATTATCAATGTAAATGGCGAATACATTTTGAATGTAAATGAGTTTCAAGATTCAATTATTTTTTTCAGCCAATAAAACCTGGAGGATAATCACAGTTCTGAATTACTTAATGGCAGCATTATGCTCAGTTAGATGCCATTTCTAAGACTTTCATCTCATCTCCACTTTTTAAATCTACTACAAATCTCTGCACATTTGGTTTTGAAAAGACACTATCTGACCTCCATCAGAGGATATAAATCATCATAAATGGAACTGTTGCCTTCTAAAGAGAAACAGGTTCCAGCTCAATCACTTCCATATGACATATTATGTGTAATTCACACACACACACACACACACACACACACACACACACACACACACACACACACACACACACACACACACACACACACACACACACACACACACACACACACACACACACACACACACACACACACACACACACACACACACACACACACACAAACAGACAACTAAACCTAACAGACACTCACATAGCAGCCAGTGATGTTGGGTGGCTTGCTCTCAGACCTGACTGCTGTTCAGACTGAAGTCTTTGGCGTTTGATTTTGTCAGATGATGGATCGTTCATCCCTGGAAAGACATGCTTCAATAAACTGTCCAAATATCTGTTTGATTATAGCTGCTGTTCATTCATTATTCATTCATCAGCTCACAGGAATCTGACGTCTGCTGATATTCTATCTTATCTGTCTTAATCAGATCTCTTGTTGTGTTACTTATTTCATTTAATGAGAGACATAGCTGTCCAAGAAACTGTTTTGGATATAGTTACCACTATATGAAATGTTTTCTCAATATAGAAAGTTTTGGCATGCTCCTCTGCTTTTGTTTAAATTATGTTCATGCTAGTCCACACTGCAGTTTGTAGCTTGAGGGAAAACTTGGCTCAGACTTTTATAAAATCATGCTCTGCAGGCTTCTTGATCCACTAAGAAATTAATGTTTTCTCTGTTTTCCTCAGAGAATAATTATTTACAGTGAGTTGATAGATTTGTTGTATTATGAAATGCAGATATACACATTCACACGGAGGAGCGTGTCAGGTATTTGGCTGATATTCACTTGTTTCTGCCTATATTGAAACTTTATCCTGTGCTTTAGGCTGGAATTCATGTTGGCTAATCTTTTTTTTAGGAAGACCCCCTTGGAGTTGCAACAAAGACTCTTCATAAGAAGCTTACATGTTAGCAACACAGGGACAAAGTGAACCCGAAGCTCGGTTTATAGTGCAATATTAGAGTAACGTATAGTAAATACACTACATGGGATAAAAACACAATGAAGAATGCAAGTTTGTTTATATGAGCTAACAAACCAAATATTCACCTTAAAGTGCTTTGTCTGGTATGTCTTCATTACAACAATAACTCACTAGTACATCCTACACATTCCCATGAGCACCTCTCCTCTCCATAGTGATTGCAACTTCATTACATCATCACCCAGAGCAGCTTTGCTCCATTTGCAGCTCCCAAACGCACTTTATGTTGAAATTAATTTGAGTTCCAGTGTTTCCATTAAGGGGGATAAACTTGACCTCTGACCTCATAGGAACTACAAATATCCCTTGGCCCCGAGTATCTGTGGGGCTAAAAGCTCAGTTTAGTTGTGATGACCACACCGTGGGGGTCAGAGGTCAGTGGAAAGAGGAAATTAGGTATTGACCTGTAGAACCATGGTGTTTCCTATATGTTGGCCCTGGATATTTGGAAGGCTTCTGTCGCTATGACAATATTCATCATCACCAGTAAAATCAAAAACTTCATCATCTGAAAGGGCATATTTGGTATTATCAAATAGTTTCCATATTAACAAGGGACTTTAATGTCAGTGAATGTAGGGGTGATAGATGTTTGGAAACAGGAAGATACTATTTTGCTGTCCTGTCCTTTTATTTAAGGCCTCGTATTTTAAAAAGTTAGATACATGTCTTTTCTTATTGTAAAGCAGGTTGAGGTGCTAAATAAGCACTGTGAAAGTATCAAAACACTCAATCGACAGAAAATTGCACACAGACTGTATTGAGAAACTGTGCCTTTAAACGAGCAGTCAGGACTTATGCACGGTTGTGATGTCACATCTATACAATTTATAGAGAGATAGTCTATAAATGATGGGGCAGAGAGACCAGGAGCGCAGATGCAGAAGATCTGGAAATGCTGACCAATCAGAGCAGACTGGGTTTTTTCTGGAGGAGGGTTTAACAGGTGCTGCAGACAGTATGTTTTTTGAACATTAAAGCATGTAAACATGTTAGAGTAGAAAACCCAAAATACAAGTACGAATGTTAAAATGTGCGTAATTAGCCCCTTTAAATTTCAACATTCTCATCCTTTATTCACTTCACTGTTTATTGGTTAACTTCTGGTGTAATTGCAGTGTGTCCAAAACAAATTTCCCCAATATAAAGTAGATCCTGAAATTTTCTGGATGTAGAAAGTTCTGGATCATTTTTGCATAGAAACTGAATGGACCAGTACAGACCTTATGTAGATGTCATTGCTTCATTGCTTCAAATAAAATCATATCTTGAATATTTACTAGATTTTTCTAGAATCCTTTAATCTACTGTCTGATTATACTTTCTATAAGCAATATATTAAGCACATTTTAGTCTTAAGTATTTTATTTATATTGAATGTCTGATGTGATGAGTTCCTTGGTGGGCAACAGTCTGATCCTCCTGAACAAGCTGTAAGTCTGTGATGTGTGCGTTTCCACAGCGGACTGTCTGGTGCCCGCTGCTGTCTGTTGACTTGTTTCCTGTGGATTTAACAGGACCATAAACAGTGTGGCTATATTTCCACTTTGTGATCTTATATCAACACCACATGAGAGGTGATAACCTCTTTTGCTCTGAGTGCAACATATTAAGGGTGGCTTCACAGCTGGAGACATTATCCCTCAGCCAGAAGGCCTGGTCGTGTTATTGAGCGAGGTGCTGATTGTCTCCCAGCTATACACCTGAGAGATGACACTTCATGCTGGGCTCAATGCAATATTACAAGAATAACTTACTGGATGATGGCAAGATGGCAACTCCCATAGGCGAATACGATTGGATCAAGATGAGAGAATGGAACTTGACCGAGAGGCGACGTCCATTTTTTATACAGTCTATGTTCCTACCAGCAAACCCGGGTCAAATCCATCTACTCCGTTGAGTATTAGTTGTTTGAAGTCACGCAAAAATGTCAGCACACATGAAATGAATGGTAAACCATCAACTAAAAGGCAACATTAATTATATTTGCCTGGATTAAGTCAAAACCATAATAATGAAAGAAGTGCCGTAAAATAAAATCTGTAATGGTGTTACCGTATGCGTTTTTCCTCCTCTATTTCCTTTATGTATGCCAAAAGTATATACTACTAAGGGTTTAATTGTGTGGACACTTGCCATAAAACCCATCAGTATATCACAGTCAGCCATGTTTTTGTTTGCTTTACGTTTAGCGTTGTGCACTTGTAACACTTTGAAGTAAAAGTTGGAAAGTTCAAAGAACTTACGCAGCGTAAATATATTGTATGTAACTGAGTAATTGAGAAGCAGAACAGTAAGTTTAGGCTCAGAAGAGTTACTCATGATGAAAAATAAAATGGAAATTTGAAAAATAAAGGTAATCGCGTAATATAAATGACTTTTATTACTGAAACATGATTTCAAGTATTTTTCCCCAGATATCAGTTACCATGTTTCTTTACAGTAACTCCAACAGCTCATAGTTGGCGGTGTTGCTATCATAAAACTGTTATTATCTGTCTATTATCTGTTACTTCCATTTATTTGCTGACATGCCTGACACACACACACACGTCACCCGCCCTGGTCAACCTCCATCACTCAGCACCTCATATGAACAACTTAAGCGTGACTATCTTAACATAAAAAAGCGGGCTGTACAGACAGGGACTTTCTCTCTCTGGTGTTGTTTTTTCAGTTCTGGGATCATTTTTAATAATGTCTTCACTGAGCTGATCTTAAAACTTATGAACCTTGAGGGATAGACTTGTATGAAGCTTCAATAAAGACGGATGTGGAAATAGTCCAATACAAAATTTCTACATTTTTTCCCCCCATTTCTCCGATAATGACTTGCGCTTGGCCGGGTGGAGAGTGACTTCTGATTCCTATCAATGAAACAGGAATGTAATGGCTGTAAGTGCTCTTTCTGAATAACAGTGGACATTGTGGCCAAAGTGCTTGTTTCATTGTGTGTCTCAAGTTTCCTACTTGAAAGAGAAACAAAGGTGTCTTACTCACACCCACCCTGCAGTAGCAGTAGCAGAGCTTTGGCACGGGGAAAATAAATCATTTTCATAATGTAAGTTGTAAACTTCTAATCATCATTTGGCGGGAATCTTTTTTTTTTTTTAATGCTGGATCTTTTAAGTGGAGTTCAGTTGATTCAGCGTCTGTCTCTCGAGGTCAAAGTGTGATTTTTGTGTGTTTGGCTTTGGCCTGAGTGATAAATGAGCATTGTGTGGATTAGTCTGCTAAATGACTCCTGAGTCTGAAAGTCTGAAAAACATTCATCATGGCTGGTTGCCTACACACTATATCACATGTGGATCATCTAGATAACAGATCCATTAAGACCACTTTGATATCACATTATTTCCTCTTTTCATTTGTGGTAAAGAGAGGAGCTTAATGTGCTGTGTTCAAGTGCAACAGAAGAAAAACAACATCTGGGTGCTGAGAGGTGACGGGGTGATGGCCAGTGAATGTAAACACATGGGGGGTTGAATATGGTTTCTTTTCTCATGAGATGTTCAAATATTCTGAATTACAGCCAATGAAATAATGAGCCAATAAAACAATGACAGAGCTAGTCTGGATTTTTAAATGCTTTTGCACTGAAACTCGACAGGCTGATGACATTTACTCTTGATTTACAACAAAAACTAATTTTGTTGTATTTCAAGCTATTTAAATCTCTTGTGTTTATTTGCACAAACAAACAGCACGCTATGGGAAAGCTTGACTGCCTCTAATTGGCGGGACGTCTTGACCGCTCTCAGCTAGCTGACAAGCCGGCATTGTTGTGCAGCCATGTGTGGAGGTAAACACGGAGTCTCTTCCCCTCTGTCTTTCTGACTCCATCCTGACACCCCCAGCTCACCTTCTCCTCTCCAGCTCATTGGGTCGACACCAGAGAAGCGTTGATCCCACTTGTTCTGGTTCACCAAGGCCTGGAATTCCCTGTTCAGATCAACAGGAAAAGTATCCTCTCAGTCCCCCGAGACAGCCAAAAGCCTGTCTGTTTTAAAGGGGGGCGGGGGTCTCGTAAACCTGTCGGCCCCCACGGTGTCCTTTTACCTACCTATAGCTTCAGTCTCAGCCCAGAGCATTCCCGGACACTCTTAAATGGAGGTTTATTGGTAACCTGTAAGCCCCGGGATCATCAGAGGTTTACGGGTGACCAATAAAAACGCTGCTGTGGTTCGGAAGCTCCCTAACTCATCTTTCCTCTTCAAACCCAACCCCCAGTTCACTCTTCCTGTCTCCAAAGATTAGAGGAGACCCCAGTAAACTCACCACTTTTCCCCCACAACTCCTCCATTTGCCTCCTGCAATCATCTCTCATGTTATCTAAGGCCAGGTTAGATTTAACAGTGCAACGACCTCAGCTCCATAGTTCTGTTTTTTGTCACCGCTAAAATGTCATGGTAAAAACGGTGAGTTAAACTTATTGGGTTCTTCCTATGTTCAATTCCAGGATTTTTATACTGTTATTTTGTAGGAACTGTTGGAACCATGTCTTGTCGCGTGGTCAGTGTTGTGCATGATCGCGCCAAAAGAGCACCGTTCTTTGAACATGCT
Source organism: Echiichthys vipera (assembly GCF_963691815.1). NCBI lineage: Eukaryota > Metazoa > Chordata > Actinopteri > Perciformes > Trachinidae > Echiichthys > Echiichthys vipera. Next base: position 23,110,705 of record NC_139827.1, read on the forward strand.
CATGTTTTTGCTGAACGGTGAACTGAACGTATCTGTTTCCATGAACTTGAGAATTGTTCGCTCTCGCAACAGTTAACGACACTCATTTTTTTCCCAAATCCACTGTGTCGGTGTTGTGTTAAAGACTGTTCACTCATCATTGTGTGTTTCCCCCTAACGTTACCTGAACCAAACCTTGTACCTAACCCTCACCATAGGGGCAGCACTGAGCATTTTAACAGGAGGGAAACAGTGATTGACGGGGGAACAGACTTTGAAACAACACCAGTGTTACTAAAACTGGCAATTCAGCAATTATACTACTACTACTGCTGAAGCCACTTAATATGAATATTTGACCTTTGAATAATTTTTATCAACGAAACACATCAAGTTCATCTAGCTCTTTTATATAAAAAAATAAAAAACAGAATAAATTACGTGACCTAGTTCATTTTAGGGCACTTTGAAGTTTATTTGAACTTACACCACACTGGATGTTGTGGTATTCAGAATTTGTTTTCTTTTGGACAGGAGCTAGGCTAGCTGTTTCTCCCTGTTGTCAGTCTCTACGCTAAGCTAAGCTAACCTTTCAGCAGGAGCTTCATATTTACCGCGCAGACATAAGAGACAATATTCTTATTTGACTCTTGTCTCGAAAGCGAATGAGCCTATTTCCGAAATTGAAGAACATTCTCCTGTTGCTCTAAATGCTGAGTTTATTTCTCTATCTTTATTTCTATCCGTGTGTTTCTTTCTCAGACTTCCAACTGATGTTTGACATAATATCCGGGAGTCCAAGTATAATACACAAATGAAAGAATAAAGAGAAAGAGTAGATTTTCCCAGAAGTTAAATTTAACAGTTGAGGATCTGTTTTATCAGATGGTTGACTTGGCTGATGAGAGCGATTCAGAAGCTGCGAACATCAGTGAGAATGTCACATGACATCTAAACAATGTCTAGTCTGAAGTGCTAAAAACAGCTGGGAAAATGTTCAGCCATGATTTTAATTAATGACTCGATGTCAAGTGAACATCCATCACAAATAGTAAAGATGGTTTATGTTGTTGTTCTCCCGTGATGTTTGTTCAGTCGAAGACAAATTGAGAAGTGTGTTAAAAGAAGTATGAGTTTGTGATTCAGAGATTAAACTGTATTTTCCTCTGTGGCTTTCAGTCTTTGTCTTTCTATCCCTGTTTATCTTTCTCTGTCTTTTCTAAAGACATAAACATTCACTCAGGCTACATCGTCTTTCCACATGATGACATGGTATTTTATGCATTTCCATTTTATTTTATGCCTTTCGTTGGTCAAACTTTACAGTGGCTGACCTTTTCTTTGCTCATAATGTCCATCAAAGCAGACATGCTTCACTGTTTTCTTACCTGCGCGCCCACAAATTGAAGGTGACAGTTTTAGACGGGACAGCTAAACGTGGTCAGGGCCATCCATAAAAGCAGCGGGTTTACATGATGTTCCCAGGTTATAGTTATGTGACAGATGGTAGAGTTTCAGCTAAACCAACATGTATCCCACATGCATCACAGCAGGGAGGAGCCCATGTCCCATACATTTCTGTCTTGGTGTTTGTATCTGTGTCGGGGAGGGTTGTTTGGAGATGTTGTGAGTCTAGTTTTGTGTATGTTTAGACATCTGGTAGTATTCTGCGATTTACTTAAATATCTCATATTTTGCTTATTTTAGGGTTCATACTTGTATCAAGGGTTTGTACTAGAACATGTTTACATGCTTTAATTGTCAAAAAACACTTTTTTTCTCATACTGTCTAGCCTAGTCTGCTCTGATTGGTCAGCCTGTCCTGCTCTTCTACACTGGCACTCTCTGCATCTTTATTACAGCTGGGGAATGACTGTAACAGCACTTTCTATCTCGTATAGCTGTGACATCACAACTGTACAGAAGTCCTGACAGCTCGTTTAAAGACACAGTTTCTGAATACAGGCTGCAGTCACAGTATTTATGTAGCACACTGACCTGCTTTGTAATAAAAAAAGACATCAAAATCTCACTTTTTACAACATGAACCTTTAAGATTTTTATTCTCATTCCGGATCTCAGATGCATTCATTTGAGGTTTATGTTGTTTTATTCTGAAATATTTTGGGGCTTTATTTGATCTAGTGTCACTTTAAGTACACAATCAAAAAATATATATCTGCCAGAATATATGTAAAATAATTATGGTGATCATATTGGCAGTTATGTCCCTTATGTCCTTATTTCACATCACTGAAAACAGACAAGCTTTCCAGAAAATAATTTTTATATAAATGGATATTTCTATTTTGTAGCAGGTTAGTTTAGTAATTGATTAACTTTGTCTTTTTATAGCATTAAAATGTGTGCCCAGATGTATTTTTAGATTAGATTTAGCTGTTTATCTAAAAGTTTAATTTTCATTGTGTAGAGAAAAGTATGTGAAGCAACAAGCTCACTTAATCACAGCCACAGAGGTGCATCACATTAGGTTGATTAAGCTGAATGATGTCAGTCAGCAGCTTGTCTCAGGCTGTAAACGTGTGGCAAACATTTATATGTTAAGTTACAATAGATAATTTTACATTTTGTCTATTAAGAAAATTGTATGCATCAATGACATTTTTTATATTGACACAATATGGAAACATGGGACTGAAGGACCATTACATTGACCATTACGTTTACATTTTTTTGGCTTTAGAAATGAAAAAGTTGACTTCATATGAATGTATAAAAAGTTCAAATAAAATTGTATTTGGACATTTTATTAATCTGAAAAAAAAACTAAAACTAGTTCAGAGCTTACTGACTCAATAAAGATAAAAATGTTACAATAACATGGATCTACACCGGCTCCGTGTGAGGCCTGAAATGATTGAACGATCCACAGCTGGTGCTGAAATAGGAAGTAACTTCAACTGTTTTCTTTGCAATAAACAACTTAATTTTCTTCACTCTTGTTCTGGGCTTTTAGCAGAGCAGTGATTTAATGTTTTAATGAAGTTGTTTCACTCACGCATGTTCCCTTATCCTCATACAGCTGTAAAAATATATACTGGCCTACACTAAGGGACTATTTATTTCAAATGATATTCATTCACCCCCAGAAAGAGAGGTGAGATCTGTCCTGGATGTGTGGATGCAACAGTGTCTGTTGACAGGCATGCATGCATTTATGCAACAACTGTGTGTTTATTTCATTGTGTGTATGTATGACACATTGACTGGATTCATTTCACATGAACACACATGCACAAGTAGTGCAAAGTACGCTGAGTATCAAAGGATTATGAGCATAATGTCTCCATAGGCCTGTATCCTCCTATTGATCTATTTCCAACAGTCTCTCTGATAGATGTTAGGGGACTTAAATATGTTCCTCCTCTCAGTCCCTGTGTGGGTGATTAAGGTTGGGATGGAGGGAAATTATATCCAGCTCTGTGCAGCAGGCAAGCCTCCAGGTTCTGTCTGTATGTGAACATCCCTCTACTAGAGGAGACATGAGAGACACCTACTGCATGGTCTTTTTGATGAAAATACATCAAATAAGCCATCAAGACAGTTTTTCCCAGAGAGACGCTAACAGATCCAAGGGTCTAACATTGATTAGCTCGGGGAGGTGCAGTGAACACATCCAAAACAGCATTTTTAACCACTTATATTTCTCAAAATAGCACCAAACCTCTGCAGTAGCATGATGAGGGTCCTTACAAATAAAACAAAACACCAAAAATGTAGTTAAAAAACCCAGAGTTTATTATAAAGGACTGTTTTATACAAGTCTGGGCCTTAACAGTAGGTCCATGTTGACAGGTAGTCCATAAAGATCGAAGTCAAATGTAGTGGAGTTCAGTTCAAGGAGGAAAGTTTTGGCATTTTTAATTCCAAGGAAATGGAATTATTACTCGGCTGTTGATGATGATGTCTATTGAGTGTTGACATGGAAATAAAAGGAGTGCTATTTTGAGCAGTATTAGTGGTTAAAAATGCCATTTCGGATGCGTTCAGCACACCGCCCCGAGCTAATCAGTGTTAGCCCTCAGGGGCTGTTAGCGTCTCTCTGGGCATTCTCTATACTGTACATGGTTGATCAACGAAAAAAAACTGTCTCAATGGCTTATTTGATGTATTTTTATGCTTTCAAGACCATGGGATAGATTTTTCGCTAGACTTACACTTTACAAGTGGAATTATCTCACCATATTGTTGAGGCGACACCACATATTTGACTAAAGCTTGTAAAATAACTGACTTTTGCTAAATGTAGTATATAAGCGGAGAATAGGGAAAACATCTGCCAGTGGTGACCACAGCACCTCAGCTGTCAGAGCCACATACTTCATCTTCAAAATGTTTTTGACACATCCAGGCGTCTAGATTAGGACTTTTCACTTTGTTTCTCAACACAATATATATTTCATAAATGCATGCTGCTCTGCTGCTGATGAAATACCTACATCTTCACCCTGCATGTAAAACACAGCTGCCTCTGGTACCACAGCACCTCAGCCGTCAGAACATAATCCAGTCATCCATTAACTAAAGCCATGATAAACACATGCCAAGCCCATAGTAACACTTTCCCTAAATGCTTGTGTGTGTCCTAGAGCCTAACCCTTTGCTCCCCCTAAGTGGACCATAACTCTCATCTAAAAGTCATCTGGTCTGGTTTACAGCCTGAAGGGGGTCAGAAGATGGAGCACTGTTAACTCTATCACTATCTGCACCAATCAGAGCTTCTCTGTAACACTTATCAGTAATGTGGATTAGTGACGAGATCAGAGGGGTGGCAAAGTGAGAGAGAAAAAGCAAGTCAGAAAAAATAGTCAAGACAGGACTGAGACAGGAGAAGATAGAGACAGCAATTATGTGTCAGAAAATGCATTTGTTAACAGTCACAGTTGGTGAAGACATTTAACTTGTTTCAAATTATTTTTCTGGCACAATTTCAACTTCAGGAACCATATTGTTAACATGAAAGCTGATCCAGACGGGTGTTGCCTTTCCCTGAAGTGACTGCAGGATCGTCTGTCAGCAATGTAACAGCGATCTGAGACGGCACTCAGACGGACTCGCTGATAGGATAAGATAGAGCTGCTGACCACCACCTACACCTAAATGATGGGAAGCTGATGGAAAACGATAAATGACTGGAGAGAGAAAGAGAATAAAAATATATTGAAAGATAGAATGAGGAAAATGAGTTAAATAGACAACCCTGAGAAAATGAGAGAAAAAAGGAGAAGTGATGAGGGACTGTTAAGAACACGGGGTGATGAGTTGAGGTGATGGTTTGTTTAAACTGTCTATAAATCTTTCTCACAAGATTGGATTGAATTACATCAGCGAGTTTGGGTCCAAAACAGATGGAGGGAAGTTGAAACTGAGACCAGAGCAATCAAGTCTAATGCAATATCAAAACAGTCTCATCTCATAGTATTGTATTGTTTCACACATGTAAAAAGTAATGCTTGAAGTATACGTTCACAGCCAGAGTTAGTGAAATCACGTGTAAAAAGTATTTTACAGGGTGTGCCGAAATAACTACTCCATTTTCTCTCACACAGCGGGGCTTAAGGACCTGGCTCTTCTTTCATTTGACTGGATAACAGTGTAAAGTTTTTTCTTTGTTTTTTTAACTATGGTAACGCAAGGTAGTCCTGGTGAATAAGTATAATATGCCTGCAGCGAAAAGCATCACCTCTCAGGTTCTGAGACGCTCATTTCCACACTCACAAGGTAAATGAAAGACTAGAAGGAGAAATTCTACCAATGGAATCCCTCTACTTTGCAAAAATAGCCGGGTTTCATGACTCTTAAAGGTTTTTTACTGAGATGCTCTTTGCCTCTTGTTGCCCAGCTCTAAAGGTATGAGTGAAACACCGTCCTAAAACACTCCAGCAGATGTGTTACAGAGCACATTTCCTTAACAGAAGCCACACTTTGTGAATTTTTACTGCAGCGCAAAGCTCACCGTAATCTTTCATGTTTGCCTTTTATGGGAAAGAGGTCGCAAAATGACATCTGTGCATCTGTGTTACTCCAAAGCCAAGGCATGTTTTGCAGATGGACAGACTTTGTGGATGAGTTACTTTGACTCCGATTGGAATTTCTGAGGTGCAACACGGAGTGGTTGGTGATTTAGAAAACAAGGGAGGCAAAGCATAAAGATATATCATTAAAGAGTGAATAGAGGTGGCCTTTGAACCTTCGTGTAGCTCAAGACGTCCTTAATGACATTCATCAAAGCCTGAACATCACCAAAAGGCTCATTCACAGTCCGGTGCTCAAAGGTTGACCGTGGACTTCGACACATGAAAACTCTTCCTCTTTGCAAGTTTTTCTTTCTCAATGGCAGCTTCTCAGCCTTTGTGGGTCGGCCACTGGAACGAGATGGGTTTTGAATGATGGCTGTCCATTTGTGTGAAGTAAAAATGTGGAGTGAAAAGAAGGGCAAAAGAGGACTCCTGTTTGCGATTTGCCTGGAGACTTCACAAAACTAACATCCTATAGAGTGGTTTCTATAGACGCCAGTGTTTTTGTCTCTGGAAGTCATGGGGTTAATGCTATTCTGGAAGAACCTGGGTTCCAGTTGGTTGTTCTATGTGATGAAGTGGTCCTTGTTGACTCTGCGTGTTTGTGCGTCTGTGCATTCTCCTGGCGGGCTCATGTTGGTGTGTAGACGTCTTGACAATCAGTCAACATGTGTATTTGTGTTTGTGTAAGAATTAGGGAATTGCTAACCAACAGTCTCAGTTTGGGAAATGAAATGCTGTGACACACTGACACTGTATGTTGTGTGAATGTTAGGTTCTTTTTTCATAGCATGACATGAAATGTAACCTGGAGAAATCACAAGCATATTTTACACGTCAAGTTGAAAGTTTTCTGTACTGATATCGCTGACCAGCAACAAGCTGCCTTGATAATGTTGACATACTCATGGCACGGAGGGCCAGGATAGTTTAAAATGGAGGAAGCCATCATAGCTTTTTTGCTGAGTTGCTACATCCATATACTACTTCAGGGGTCAATGGCACAAACACAACTTTTGAATGAACCTCATTGACTTATTGCCTTGCAGTGACCAAGCTAACAAAATGCTGGGATAAACACTTCCGCTATTTGTTTTGCAAGGGCACTGCTGCTGAAGGCAATTAGAAAGCTCTAGTGAGTATGCTAGTGCCTCACCCTGGTTATGCTCACAAAGGTCCAGTGGAAATCTTGTCAGATAAAATCCTCCGAGGATTGATGGCAGGAATGGCATTATCTGAGGTCTGTCTGTGCAAAGGTGTGTTTCCACAACTCATGTTTTATGATGGGGAAACAGACCTCTCTTTTATGTCTTTTCAGTTATAAATTTAATTGCCATTGTGTCTGGAGCAACTCTGTCAGGTAATACTAACGCTGTCTTTCTTTTCCCTCTTTCATTTACTTTACTTTCTTTCTCAAACTCCACTGTTTAAAAATGACAGCCTAACAAAATAAAGCTCAACACATTTCATTTGCGTTTATAGTTTTTCTTGGCATTTGTGTCTATTGAGTTATCAGGGGTAGAACAGCTGGCAGCAAAGTGGTCATCGTGGATGCCGGAGAGTAACATTCAGGAGGCTTACGATGGGGGGATTTTGCTCCAAGCAAACTGGCCTTTATTGAGGTGAAAAAAAGGAGAGTATAGACGACTATAGGAGTACAGAGCCTGTGTGCCAACAGACCCCTTAATCCTCAGACATGGAGGCATGACAAGACTCCCAACACTCTGAGTCTAAACTCGAACAGATTGACACAGTGATTGAGACGTTTAGATTTGTTTTTTGTTTGAGTGCAAGTTTTCGCCACGGGCTGGCGGGCATTAACTGTTTTGGGTGTAAATGCTGTGTTTAAGTTTGAAGTGTATGCATGTGGGAGTTTCCTGTGATCGAAAGGCATTTGGAGAGTCCATTTCCAAAATATTTGATATCCATTTTGGACAATACCTGCATTCTCTCAGTCAATGTCTTACAAATAAAGAGGTCCCAACTGAATGAATTGAACTGAATTAAATGTATCATCTTGTAACAGTTTGAATCTGTTATTTTTTTTATCTTATTTGCGTCTATTATCTTTGTTTGCACAGTGTAAAACCTCTTTTGTAAAAGTTCCAAATGATCCTTAAACTAACTTATGCTCCATTGCAGCTGGAGCGTAAATTTAATAATCCCAAAAGCAGTATTTGAATGCTTATTCCTGGAGCCCTCCACTGATTTATGCAAACATTAGAGAAAGGGAGAAATCTACTGTTTATGCTGTAGGCATTGTCACATTCATCTTGAATTAAATCTGTATGTACGGCTGAGTTGAATAGACATCCAACCACATGACTGTGTAAGAGCGTTTTGGGGAACAGACCTTTTTGATATTTTCGGTCGCTCTTCCAAGTCCAATTTCATATATTTTATGTTTTTCACCAGCCGGGTGGTGCAGTAGCTATAAATAACCTTGTTTCAATTGTAAAAGATAAAATTAATCTTGATAATCTTAGTAATAATCCTGAATTAGAGACCATAAAAAATATATTTTTTTAAAAGACTTTAGCAGAGCTTTCATTTTTATGTCCTCATGATGGTCAGATGAAAGAGGAAGTGAAGAGGAAGTGATGGATGAAAGATTGGTGCTAAGTGGATTGACCCCGTACATCATGATTAAGGCCATAAAGAGGGTTCTGGTCAGAGGTTATTAAAGGATTATAAAGGGAACTGAGGGGTTATAAAGGACAGGTCTGGAGAAGATTAAGTTTAGATGACTTGCAGATAACTTTCAATCGCTTTGTAACATTTGAGACGTGAGTATAGTCAGGATTATTCATGCTAACTCATAAAAACATTTCTTCTTACAAACAAGACCAGGAAATAAGTGTTTGAACATGATAAAAATGAATGTATGTACAATGCAACAGTGTTGTTGATTAGATAACAAAGTTATCAAAGTGCAATGAACCCACTGTAATTCTACAGTAAAGTGCAAAATTACCAGAAGCCTTCATCATTTATGGATAGATTCTGTGTCTCTCACATCTTTTGCTCCATTATTATAATTTTGTCCAGCCAGGCTCTAGTTTCTATTGCATCCTCATGTTGCTGTTGGTATGAGTCAACCAAAACAGTAAAGTTGTAGGTGGCAATTCTTTGTAGGTTCATGACTACAAACGACTCCTTTGAAACTGTCATTAAATAGACGTGCATTGTCATTATGACAATATCAATTATAGCCGCTTCAATTAAAAGACCTGAGTACTCTTTCAACCACTACCGATACTAACATTGTCAATTAGACAAAGGGTTGAAATAAGCAACGACAGAGAACCCGGGCCTGAGTTTGCCTGGGTCGTCATCCTCCCGTGCCCCAGACAGGCCCAGAGGGTTGAACTGGGTGGTGATGGAAACCAGAGCGCCAGAGCTTCCTCAGATAATCACATGCAGCCACCAGCGAAGACAACAACACTATCACTCTCTCACTGCATCACTTCATCACTTTCTCTTTCCTCTCCTCGTACAATCATCGCCTGAGTTTAGAGTCCCAGCTGTCCCCTCCTGCACTCAATGCTCGTTGCCTTTATACCGCTTTCATTTTGTTCCCCTGTTCTTTGTTGTGCCCCATTTTCCCCCAGTCAGT